>NW_006767441.1:1715275-1721424 GCF_000264995.1 Punctularia strigosozonata HHB-11173 SS5 | reverse complement strand
ACCTCGCGAACACATATTACATTTGGATTCAGCCTAGCCCACCCGCCGGTCCGCACTACACCATCATATGTACTTTTGTGGGTTAATCAGTGCACAATCTTGACCATGCTGCAGAAATATGATGGAAGAAACCTGGCCTAGTTGCCAAGAATATAGCCCTGCTCATGCGTTGCAAGGCCCCAAAAAAACTTTTTTTTTAAGTTTGGGACCCCAGCCACCCTAACATGGCTTTATATGTGCTATTTATACCTCACTCCAAGCAGGATTATCCACTCTCTGCCAGCTGGACAATTCATACAGGGCTGAATATGACTGGACAATTGCTGGACACCTTGGAACGGTCCAGATGCTGCCCAGCAGTGGCGCTGGCCATTTTCGTAGGACCTGTCCATTGTCCAGCAGGCCTCACTAGGTACATATTTTTGTGACCGAATTAAGTGTAATTAGGGGGTGGAAAAGGTAACCTGAGGTGTTGTTCAAACCGATTCGCCGTCAGGCCGGAGAGCAGCCAGTTTCATCTGATCTTCATGTGGATATGGCACCGGTGAAAGATTCAGTATACATCGTCAGCCGCCGTAGCCTCAGGAAAGTCCCTTGGGGTAATCATGCATTGTCGCGAGCGATACCTGAGCTTGAAGGCAGCCTGGATAGTCCCGAAGAGGAAGCCCCGTGTGGCGTAATCGAACCAGTCGAGCGATCCAGAGATGCTTCGTCCCACGTTATCCACAGCCCACAAGGATTGCTTGATGTTGTGTTCATGAACAGCCATAGCAAACGAGAACCAAGACACCTTGTGGCGCAGCGAGATCAGGCGACCAGGCCGACATCCTTCTCTTGGAATTGCATTACCGAGCCACGAGAAGTCGCCTGGGGGTCAGCCTTGCGTCGCTGGGAGCCGAGTGTTAATCGCCGATAGTGGAAGACCAGGCTGGAGGTGAAGTGGCTTAATGATCGTGTGTGGCGTACCCGAAGAAGTCTATGTATGCGTTCGTTCTTCGCCCTTATAGCCGCAGTCAGGGCCTGATGTCTTTGCGAGGCATACCGAATGCTTGTCAGATAAGGGGCGCCATCCCAGAGACCGAACCCGAAGCAATGTGGCTGAGGTCTTGATGTGGCGTAACGGACCGCGATGGATATATGCGTCGGATCTTGGTCGGTTTAAGCTGCAGCACATGTTCAGCCATGCTACGGTGAGCCGTGTGCCCTGAAAGGACAAAGGACGGGCTTACTCAAACCAAAACCAGAGAGGAGACCGATGCTTTGTGTGGCGTAGCAAGCGGCGACAGATCCGGCCGTACTTCGTCGTCGACAGCACCAAACGCATACATACATGCCATCCTACATGAGATATCCCAACAACAGCAGCGCCAGTATAACCAGACGAGTGAGAGGGGGTTGGGGGTGGAGGTACGAAAGAAAGGACAAAGAACTGTGTGGCGGCGCCACACGCTCGCGTTAAATGCAGTCGCGTCATTCACGTGACCGTCCCACGCGCTCCCTTGCCCGTGTATATCTTCTGAGCGCTGCGATACCGGGAGCGCGACGACAACCCCGACATGTTTGAGGAGACGATGTAAGTGGTCAGATTTTCTGGTGTGTTGTACCTTTTTCTGACACTTGTCACCCTTTTTACCCCGCTGCAGCGCCGGCATTCGCGAAATCCGGCAACATGTCAACATCGACGAGGACTACCAGACGGTAGTCGAAGCGGAGGAGGCGATGTCACTCCGTGAGCAGCAGAGGCGGCAAGAGCTCGACCAAATGCATGCGAAACTCAAGTGTACGTCTATTCTCCCTCGTGCACCTCGAAGTTCTCATCATCTGGGCGTGGTTCGCGTATCGACAGCGTTATCCAGGGTCCTCGACGCTGCGCGGAAGTCCGCTACGCGACCGCCCACACTACCTTCT
The DNA here is from genome assembly GCF_000264995.1 of Punctularia strigosozonata HHB-11173 SS5. Classification (NCBI taxonomy): domain Eukaryota; kingdom Fungi; phylum Basidiomycota; class Agaricomycetes; order Corticiales; family Punctulariaceae; genus Punctularia; species Punctularia strigosozonata. The sequence goes on along the minus strand of NW_006767441.1, from coordinate 1,719,516 downwards.
GCAGAGCAACACGCGCGAATGATGGATCAACTGACCGCAACGTGAGTCCAGGCTACGCGGTTTTGCATGTCTTAGCTGACCCACGCGTCCAGCCGTCTCGCGTTGGCGAAACAGATCGACGAGCAGGAGGCCGCCCTCGCTCAGAAAGAACGCGAGCTAGCGCGTCTACAATCCCTCGAAACAGATCTCGAGAATCCGGAACACGAACCGGCATATGAACACGCAGAGTCTCTGGCGGGCACAGCGATCCGGTTGGAGATATACAAAGGGATGGGCTTCGAACCTGTTTTCGACGAACACGGGGAGATGACCAAGATGCTCATACGTACGTTGCACCTCTCCTTGTGTCCTTGGTTGCGTGCATGAGCATAGGTTTACGACGTTCTGCACCAGGGTCGTTATCTGGTGATGTCCATGTCGTCGAGATAAATGTACACGCGAACGATGATGAGCTACGGCAGCAACGTCAAATGATATGGAAATTGGCGACGACTTGATTCACTCTCGTGTCATGCATTCCTGCCGTGTCGTGTGGAAGGAGGAATGTTGTAGACGCCAGGAGCCGTTCCGAGAAACGTAGTCTGGCAGCAGCACGTGCGGTGTATTCATGTACCCGCCCATGCTCGACCACTCTCTCCACTGTTTGGCTACACTTCGTGTGTCCGGTGGAGGTGAGTTCGGTCCGCATACTCTTATCTCCTGTATTGCTATCCTATGCACGGCTACAGGTCCTAATATCGAGGATGCCAAATTCCACCCCATCATCACTCGACAGTCCGATCAACTTTCACGACAACCTTGCCTTTCGCTCTATTGGTCAGGAGGCGCTCATACGCTTTCAGCACGTCCTCGAAAGCGAATACGGAGTCGACGACTGGTTTGACCTTCCCCTGCCTCACGAGCTCACCCAGCTCTTTGATGTCTTCTTCGACGGGAGCGAGACGGACGAGATGGTAAGAGTTCTGCGCCCCGCCGAGCCAGGTGGGCAGGAGCGCGGCGCGGAGCGTGCCAAAGATTTGAATCCATTGGGATGACCTGGTGTATCCGATCGGGGGTCAGCATTGCCGCCATGTCAACAAGGGAGACCTGGGGAGGACGACTTACCCGTGAGGCTGAGGCCCCGTGGTGACGTAGACGCCGTTCCGCGCGATGTATGCATGTCCTTGTTTGTACAACGTAGGGTCAACGAGCGCAACGGCGTCGTATAGGACGTGGAACTTGGACGGTGGTAGGTGGGGATGACTAGCCAGCTGTGTCTCAAGCGGCGCTTCCGTATAGTCCAATACCTACAATGTCGGGCGACCGGGGGATGTCGTCAATAAGAGTACAATCGATGATGGTGAATCGCCGGATTACCTCGTCTGCCCCGAGTGATCGCACGAATTCGTGGTTCTTGCGGCTTGCGCTCGCCCAGACGGTGCATCCTTTCGCTTTCGCTATCTGAATGGCGAACGCGCCAACGGAAGAGCTGCCTCCGTTGACAAAGACAGTCATGCCCTCTGCCAGTCCAGCTATGCAAGATATGCTCATATACCAATGAGATGGCTGGCTTGCAAGCGGTCATCCACTCCTACCTGCCTTGAGACCTTGCAGTGCGGTGACACCGGCCAGTGTGAGACCGGCCGCGCCTGTCGGCGGCACGTCGGGTGAGCGAAGGGTCACCCTAGCAGCAGGAAGCCGGGTGTACTGGGCGAGAGCACCTGACAAAAGGATGTTCATGAACTTCTGTCACCAGAGGAATGGGAGTTCCTGGGTACCTTGACTGCTCTTGATCTGGAGGGCAACATCGATGTAGCCGAAGACTTCGTCCCCTTCTTTCACCGAGGTGACGGACGGATGCGTGGCGACGACGACGCCGGCGAGATCATGCTCCGCTGCGGCGTACGGCCTGCGAGCGATGAAGTTGGGGAAGAGTTTCATCATCTTGTAACCCCTGGGACATGATAACCACAGCGGTAGATACGATGTGTCTCTTCCTGCTTGGGTGCCTGTGCTTACACGGGGTTCAGAGCAGCGGCTTGGACCTTCAATATGATCTCGCCGGGTTTGAGATCCGAAGGCGACGGAACGGGTGCGGCTTGGTTGAACTCGAGCGCCTCTTGCGGCGCGCCCCTGCGCACGACCCGCCATGCCTTTTGCGTCTGTGGTAACTGGGGGGACTGGGGGGGACCCACCCTGTGTCAGCTACATAATATCACTAGACTGAAGGAGATCCCGGATCACCTACCAGTGAAGTGCTCGACATGATGCTGCTGCGCTAGCCGGGGAGAATTCGAGTTCAAGAGATGGGAATACAGTGCACGTCTAGTCTCGAAACCAGACGCTCTTAGCGGTACGACCAACTAAACGCAAACGAGCCTGGCAGATTTTCCGCCGCACACTGGAGGACCATGACATGTACTTATAGAAACGGCGGCTAGCGGCCAAGGCCAAGAGTTGCCAGGCAGTGTAGCCGGCTCGTCCGCGCACCTTCCTCCCGCAACTACTCTTCGCCGGGTCCATAGGGACGTATGCCCAACCAAAATACAAAAAACTCCATGTTACGGCTTCGCAGGTATATAAGTAGTGTATGATACGCTCATTTACGATACGATTCTCGCCCCAGCTCAACGAAAGACTTACAACGGTCTAACGTCCGAGCCTCCTGAGAGTTTGTCTGACCGTGTGACAACACTTTCGCTCGACAGAGCTTAGCCCGTCGTCACAGACAGGAACTATACTTCCCCGTCCTGGTCCGTGTGTTTGGACTGCCCGAAGTGGATGACGATTCGCCGTCTCTACCTTCACTATATCACGGTCGGCAAGGATTTCGCAGACGAGTGCGCGTCGTTGCCATATTTGGAGAACCTGGTCCTCTATCGGTCCAGCTACGACGTGGGTAAGCTGGCACCAAGCGCCGTCCCCGACTCCCCCCCCCTGGCCGCTCAACATTCTCAAGTGCACTACTGTAAAGTGCAAGTATAGTACACTACGGAGATAGTTGTACAATAATGTAGTGCGCTACGGAGATAAATGTACAATAATCCATTTTTTATGATGTTACATACTTATTTTACATACAAAATAATACTTCTGTCACAAAGGGAAGGCTTTGAGCGCATCCCTTCCCTTGGGAGTTGTCCAGCACGTCAAACAACAACGTGTCCAGGTCGTAGGCAAAGAGTATGCACGTGTTGTAGGTTTTGCGTGTTGCAGCTGTAAGAAGAGTGTGAACGGCTTGAGATTTAAATTGCACACATCATAGACAGTCGGGATTAGGGCGGGCCAGTTGTGCAGCAGCAGGAAAGGCCTGGGGTCATCTGCAGATGTACAGTGTAATGGCATTCCTTGATGCAGCCAGAAATGCGGCACTCCTGCACTTCCCACATAAAACTTTTCTGCTATCTGACTACCTGGGTATCTTTCAGTTACTTGAGGTATACTGTAGCAATTTTCTTGAGTGAAACCGATGAGAGACTCAAGGACAGACAAATCGAGAAAACGGTTGGTGAACAATGAATTTTGATTGTTGATGCAGTGGCAGTGTCTTCGCACCTGATACAGTTCATCACAACACCGGCTTACTCCGGTAAGCTTCCACACTCAGCCAGGCATGTCATGCACTGTGGCCGACCTCCTCTAACTCTTCAGGGTGTCCTATAGGCCACTCTCATGGATGGATACACTTGGGTCACTAATGAAAAATGGAGTATACACCTATATATATACGACTATGAGCTTTACTGGCAATCAGGTAAGTAATAGGTGCACAATCGGTCATGCATCATACCATCAACACACAAAATAGCCTGATTTCAACAATGCTTGATTTTTAAAAAATCGGGAAATGACTCGATCTGGACACCTCGGTCACCCTATGAAAGGTACCTTATTAGGTGTAATGTATCCACACAGTAATTGTACCTAACTAGGTCAAAATCATGGTGTGCTACGGTCGTGCATCGGTAGTTCCCAAGCGCTGTGGGTGCCAAATGGGACTCCCACTGCCCTCACGGTGCTTTTTGCTTCCTGGCCACGCGATGGTCGTCTACGCTCTCGCTGATTTTAACGTGGCATCTCCACTCGTCTGTGTTCTTTCATGCAACGTAAGCGCACTTGAAGCGCGCAAAATCCAGCTCCATGCACCTTACAACCAGTCCTTGCGGCGCCGGAAGCGTTTACAGGTATGCGGCGTCTCTCAGCTTTCGATCGGACTTGGAAAGAACTGACGGGGTTGCAGTAGAGGATGCACAAGTCATATC
>NW_006767441.1:1709969-1714197 GCF_000264995.1 Punctularia strigosozonata HHB-11173 SS5 | reverse complement strand
CTAGCCTGCATCCATGGTGCTACCGTGCTTTTGCCGTCCGGCCTACACGGTAGCACCATGGCATGAACTGGAACCACCACCGCATGTCGGGCAGCTAACCTGCATGCATGGTGCTACCGTGCTTTGCCGTCCGGCCTACACGGTAGCACCATGGCAGGGACTGGAACCACCACCGCATGTCCGGCGCGGCGCGTAAGTTCATGGTGTTACCACTCCACCCCTGGGCCATCTGGTACCACCGCGGCAGGATGAGCCACGCATCCTGGAACTACCAGGCTCAGATCCCGCGAGGCTGCCAACCATGGTAGCACCATGCCAGAGGCTACGCAATGTCGCGACACGATGTTATGGCATGCGTACAGTCCCGGCATCACAAGCAATCATGGTGAACAGAGGAGACCACCGAGGCATGCCGCAAATGCGACAGTTCATTCGCGTAACAACGTCGTCCTGTGTTTCTTGATGTACTATAATATTTACACAGATGCTCTTTCGTTGACGGGACTTCGGAATCCGACCTCACCCAATCCCTAGCGGCGATCAATCCCGGAGTAGTGCCCCTGCTCTTTGGCCGCGATCCTTCAACTCCCAATGTGTTGCCCGCTTCGTGCTTCCGTCGTTTCGGCTGACAATGATTGAGCAACAGGTCAATAGATTCACAAACACCGGAGGTACAGACCTGACGTCCTGCATCGATGTCCTCCAGCCCACCGCGTGCGCCTTCCTCAAGATGAGTCACGGTTGGAATATTTCCACTGTTGTTTTGCCGCGATCGCCTAACTTGCGACATTTTGCTTGCTTCGCGGTTCCGACATCCAGACTGATAGCGATCAACCAATAATCTCATGAATACATGCTCGTTAAGTTCATATACGCCAGAGATACGTACCTGACGTCTGGATTCAACACCCTGCAGCCCACCGAGTGCACCTCCTCCCCCTCTCGAAAGGTGGTTGACGGGCTGACGGTCCGTTAGATTGCGCAGGCTGAGCCCGTTCGTAACCTCATACCTGATGATATCCGCTTCCAGTCTGAGCAATGATGTGATGACCACGACTGTCGGTGGAGGCAGCGCCGGTAGGAGCAGGAGCAGTCATGGGCTCATCACCATGCAGAACCGACCAGCCACGAAGTTTCTGAGTGGTCTTCGCGCGCTTTTGCATCTCCATATTGCGAGCCCTGCTAGCGAGCAAGGTTGCATCCTCGCCGTGGTCTTGGACGGCGTTCGGGACTTCGTTAGCGCGGTTCTGTGCTGGCGACACGTCCTGTCATCCGAAGTCCCCGGTTCCATCGCTTCCACGACTCTGGTCCATCTTCGTACAAGCATCAGCGAGGAAGATGAGCGAAAGGAAGAATGTACTCAACGGCCTCGCCGTCCGGTACCCTAGCAGCTTCGCCGTCCTCTGATTGGCCATATACGGCATCCTCTGGCCGACCTTCCGGTCCGTCGTCTGGTTGTCTGTTTGAGCCGTCCTCCGATGGGCCAGCTTGGACATCAGAATCGGGGTGACGCTCGTTGTTGTTGCTGTCTTTGTCGTAGTCGTCCACCCGGTGTCCGTCATCGCTAACTTAGAATATCCTTGATCAGCGTAGCATCTACTTGCACTGACTCACTTGTTGACTCACTAGATAAGTACTTAAAACGTGCATTCGCGTAGATCGAGCTCTCGGAGCTCCCGTGTGTAACTTAGGGAGTAATCGATTTATTCTATTATATGCTTAGTTATATGAAGCATCCTTAGATTAGTTGAATACTCACGGGATTAACGGTCGTCTCACTTAAACTGAGGGCCTCGCCGATTGATCAAGAACCTTACTCTTATCTTACCGGTAATGCACTTGTATTATCTATCTATCTATCTACCGCTACCCTTACAGTCATTGTTGTCAATCGTGTAGAGGTCGAGGCAGCCGATCTCGATGTTGTTGACACCCCCGCCCATTTCTTTCACGATTTGTCGATACCAGACCTTGGTCTGGTTCAGGCAATGCGTGACGGCCTGCTTGTTCCCATCGTAAAGAATGGTGGATTCGTTATATGCTGCGTCGTAAGCATCACATTGATCGTCGTCGTCGTCGTCCGTCATGTAGAGGTGGTTATCCGCGCTGTTCATTCCAGTCTGTCCTCATACGGCAGCCGTGTCTTCCTCCAGAAAGACAGGTCGACTCTCCGAGAATCGACGTAGTGGCTTGATCCGTCTTATCATCCACGCCGTGGCCGCTTGGTGGGAGACGATATGTCGTGCTCATAGTCGGATAACGTCTCGGATCTCGGAGGTGATCCATGCGCAAGTTCGGGCGTGAACAGATTTTGACGGAGACCGCTGCTTCGTGCCAACATCGGCGTTGAGGGACCCGCTGATGAAGGCTGGAGGGATATCCATCGACGGCTTGGTGAATCAGAGATGAGCGACGGTGTCAGTGGCACCATGTCCCTCCAAGTCTCGCCAGCTGTTTCATCTACATTCAAATGCAGATCCTCGACTGTCTCACACAGCGCAGCAAGCTCCGCGACGTCGGCCATGTCTTCCTCCAAAATGACGGGGTGACCTTTTGTATCGACGTAGTCGTCCGGATCGTAGATGTCGTTGTGGTCCATGTATTCCGCTGGTCCCGGCTGCGGCGCAGAGTCGGAAAGCGCGCAGGACATAGCCGCACGCATATCCTCCTCGGTCGGCCCCCAAGAATCCCCCAAGTCGACCAATGCAGGTATTCCTGCTACATCCCTTCGCCACGTCACCGCCAACGACAAAAGCTCCTCTCGATGTACCGTTAGCTGATGCACTAGGCCACGATTGACGCCTGTCCACAGGTCAATATAGGATCTCACGGGAAGCAGTGGACGTACCAGGTTGAATGAGAGCGAAGTTCACGGCCGCCCATTCGTCTCGCAGCCAACACTGCATTGTCTCTCGCTCTCTTGATATGCGAGCTGCTTCCTCTTTGCACCTGTCGGCTTCGAGCATATGCCGGATGCCTTCTTTGACCTTCTCATCAGCAAGCCATTTCGGTGGCGTGACGCCTTCCCATTCCTGATCAATGAGACCCGTGTCCTGCCAGATGCTGTCGTCTACGTCGAGACTCCAGAGCGCCTCCATGTTGATCGGTGTGGGAGGCACCGCTCTCGTCGGCGCTTGTTTCTTCCGGATGAGCTCCGCCATTTCCTCGCAGAGCTTGTTATATTTGCGAGCTTGGCTTTGAATTCCTGGCTCCCGCCTATGAACCGCGAGCTTTGCATGATCGGCAAGCTTTTTGTCTGCCAAAATAGTGATCATCAGTCCACGGCCGTTTCAGAATCGGCATCAACTCACTTGACGAATGTGACCTGAAGGACCTCTCTACCTGGGTTAACTCGAACTTACGCCGGCACAAAGAATTTCGTATCCGAGTTTTGAGGGCTAACGCATTCATACGATGCGTCAGATATTTGCTGTCTCGAAGTGATTCGAGCTTTTGGCGTGATCGAAGGTCCAGCGCTGCCTCTAGCACTTGCTTCTTCCGTGTTGCTTGTTTCCTGTCCTCGATTAGGTCCTCACGGTACGATATCAAATCGGTGTTGCCTCGCCCATCCATGATCTTCCGCTCAATGTCGGCTATGGTGCTCTCAAATATGCGCAGCTGTTCTTGAAGGAGCAAGATCGACTCTATCGCTTTTGCCCCAGCATCTTTGGATTGCCCTAACTTGTGCATCAGCAACACGAAACAACACGGCACAAAGGGCTTGACCAAAACGTACGTGGGTGTGGCCGCTGTCCCGCCCCTAAAGTGAATAGGTGCGGAACTGCTCAAATACCTCCAGTTTAAATTAATTCAGTAGCTCGCATTTCAGTTAGTAGTATATATATATATATTTCAAGTAGAATAGACTAAACATGTACCTTAAAACTAGCCCAGGAAAGTCTGACCATATCAGGAAAGGATTACCAAGCAGCACCCAATCTTGGTCAGCATATGACAAACCATGACTCAGCTGAGTCAGAAGCTGACTCAGCACTGCTAAGATGACTAATATGACTCAGAAAGCTGGCCTAGCTAAGGAGTATAAAATGTAGCCGAATCGGCATGAATGAGCAATCAATCAGTTCCACTCTAATCGCGCCCGGCAGTCGTCTGCCGAACCCTCTCTGTCAGGCCTCGAGTGCCTGGACAGCTCCTCTATCGACTCTACACAGCCGCCGTAGGCTGTTCGAATTCGTTTCTCTCGCTCTACCGTCTTCGCGACCAAAGG
>NW_006767441.1:1699746-1708658 GCF_000264995.1 Punctularia strigosozonata HHB-11173 SS5 | reverse complement strand
GAATCGGACACGCTAATAGAAGAATCAGATGATGAAGACCGCTGGAGATCTCACCACAAGGCGAAGAAGCACAAGACCAAGGACACCATCGCATCGGCACATCCACAGCAACTGGACAACAAGAAGCAGGAAGAAGTCGAGCACCTCATCACACAGCTCCACGGTATGTCCTTGAACGACCCAACTTACACGGTTTTATATTACAGAGCGAAGAAGATCGACCCCGACATTGTCGGAGTCGTAATGGCCCCCTCGACTGCAGCACAATCGACGCCACAAGCTATCAACAGGAACTACAACCCGATTCCACCTATGCCGACGCAAGTGCAAGCACAGCCACCGCCACCGCCGCCGCCACAGCCTCAACCACAGCGACAGTATCAACAGCAATCGACCTCGACATTCCCCAATAACTTTGGAGCGCATCAATTCATGTGTTACGGATGCGGACAGGCAGGACACAGGATGGCAGCCTGCCCAGATCTCAAGCCCTACCATGATCAGCACTACATCAAGACGGTCAATGGACGAGTTGTTCAAGCTAACGGCGACCCGATACCTAGGACTCCAGGCGAACCTATGATCAAAACCATCGAGCGGATGTTCCCAAGGTCCAATATCACCGTGGTTCCAGAAGAACTCGACCAGATTTGGCTGAACAATGAGCAAGAACAAGACGACGACGACGATGAAGTCACTGTCTATATGGCACGTGATGGATTGCGGAGCGGTACCAGGCCCAAGGATGCCTCAAAAGCAAATCGGATCCCAGCGCACGACACCTCCTTCCCCAAAATGACCACCAAAGGATGGATAGGCAAGCAGCGAAATCCTCCCAAGCCCGCGGACACCCAGCCTCAACACACACCAGTCGACGTCTTTGACAAGGCATTCAACTCGGACGACTCGGACGTTGTTATGGAAGATCCTCAACTTGCGCCTGTCACTATACTCAAGCGACCCTCGCCTACCACTCAGGAGAAGGACCGCGAAGCTCAGAAGACTGGCAAACTGACATCTTTAAATTCTGAACAGGTCGATCACGACGCCATCTACAATCGGTTCCTCAACGCCAAGGTCGAGCTCACTCAACAGGAACTCTGTGCCATCTCTCCAGAGATCTCTAGGCGAGTCGTCATGGATAACAAGCCCACCAGGTCTCAACTCAAGGAAAACAAGGAGCCAGAACCTACCGGACCCACCGTGGCAAGAATCGTTGGCGACAATACACCGGCACCGAAGCTTCCATCGCGCATCACAGAAGTTCGCCAGAGTCTCATCAAGATCAATGCTGAAATTAATGGCAACACTATACCTGCGGTCATCGACACCGGCTCTATGATCAACATCGTGCACAAGACCATCTGGGAACAATACATCAAACGACCTCTCGACAGATCTGTTACCTTCCCGGTAAAGGATGTCAACGGCGGAACAGGACGACTAATTGGCCTAGTGGGAGAAGTACCCATCGACTGCGGAAGAGCAAGAACGATCGCCCAATTATGGGTATCGGATTCTATTGACTTCCCTCTTTTGCTAGGGCGACCTTGGACATCCTCAAATTCTGTCGACATTATCGAACGGGACGGCACCTACCTCATATTCAACTACCCGGAACACAACGTGCAACTCGAACTCAAGGTCGGCACGGACTCAGACGATAATACTAACATTTCGCAGACTATGGGCCTCACTACGGAGCACGGACTTAGCGAAATCCGCGAACGCGCCGGGCCGGAACGTCACCGGTGGCGTGAGAAGCCGCGGCAAGACGCGCCTCACGTGCTCGCCACGCGACTGCCCATTATGGAGGAGAGCGACATGCGATCTTATCTTTCAGCAACACCGCCACCCCGACGCCCGACTCTCGACGCCAACAACTTAATCGACGATATCGCTGCCGCCGCCGACTCTCAACTTGCCCGCGCCCAGTCAAGAGGCGGCTCTTCGGACCTCGACGACGACGACTACCGACAGACTCAGGCGGACGTTGACGCTGCCGTCCGGCAGTGTCAAGGTACGCCCCGCGCCAGCTCGGATTCCCCGAACTTGGCCACTGCTACTAACCACTTCGAATTTCTTTTAGATCTCGATGATCGCTATCAAGCGCGATTGTTCACCCGTCCCTTGCGCGGCGGGCAATGGACGCTCCTCACCGACACGCTCGCGCATCTCCCGGCGGGAATGCACCGACTTCTGGGTACGTACGGTACCTTCGAAGTCACGCTGACCACACTCGACAATAGGCAAACCCGGATATTGCTCACCCTCGCGCACCCTCGAACGGCACCCGAACGCACGCCGCCCCTCGAATCGAACTCGGCACATCAAGAACTCTTGATGTATGAAGACCGGCCCGTTCCGGACAGCCTTCAAGATTCCGAATCCGGACGATACGACCCACGTAAAGATAGGCGTGGAGGCCACGACTCAGCCCTCCATACGGAGCCCCTTCGTCGGGCGCTCTCTCCACTTACCACCCACCACCTCCACCCGGAAGAGCAAGGCGCGGACGAGCTTGGTGAGTACAATAACACGAGGCTCCCAGACGACTCACCAACGCTTCCAAGACATTATGGACGACCCCGACGACATGGAAGAACTCGACAGCGGCCTCTAATCCTAGACGGCCGGTCTCCCAGCAGCCCCGCATCCACTCGTACGGTCAGCACTGAAGACCCCTCCCGAAACGAACCAGCCGACCAAGCCGAACCCGACGATGAAGACAGCGAACCCCCAGAAGGCCAAGGACGTCCGGTTAGTAACGCCGCAGGATCATCAAGGAACTCGTCGATCTTTGACGTTTCCTTGAAGGTTCAGTCCCCGTACACTTCCCGAGCAAAGTTCCGGAGTCGTTCTCGGCGGGACCGATGGATCGAGGCCCCAAACCTCGTCGCATACACGCAGCATCCTGAACAACTCGTGCCCAGAACTCGAATAGCGGCGGCGTTCGCGAAGGACATATACCCGCCAGACGGATCTCGCGCGACTCTGCACGTCTTCATTACCATCCCACCGGACGATAGCGACTCCGAAGAATCACGGTCCGACGAGCGTGGAACAAATACGCCGGACCGATCTGACGAACACTCGACAGCCGAGCCCTCCTATGGCGAGTCGTCGTCGAGCCGGCGCTCCGACTTTCCACTTCGCAATTCTATGCGAGGAACGGGGACTCACTCGGTAGGTCATCGGACGGGTATTGGAAGCTCGAGGTACGCTATTCCGAAGTCTCTATCGGCTGAACGAATAGTGATCTCACCGGCTCACCCAGGCTCTTTCGAGCCAGATGACGGTCATCCCAGTCGATCGGCACGGTACCACGACGCCGAGCACCAATCACAACGAGTCAGCAATCCGAAGGAACCTCGGCACAGGGCCCTGAACGGGCAATGTGCACCAGACAAGAATCAGATCGCGCGGGACTCCTTACGGCACTACACCTCCGTCCTCACGCGATCGCTGCAGCCGTACCTTTCTGGAACCGAGTCAGGTATGTCTAGCGCAGTCGAACCATCGCCGTCACACGCTGATCTCGAAATAATCGAAGGGCTTCGCTTCCATCACAGCAAGATAATGGTACCCCCTCGGCACGAACTCTGCGTTACCCAAGAACTGGCAGACTTACCGCCCGGCAGCCATGGAGCAAACACGCCGGGCCCGGGCAATAAGACAACCGTCTATGGACCACCCAGCCGGAAATCACCGCCGATGCGACCTACCGACTTTTCGCCCCGCCCTATCAACCAGGGACCCTCACTCTCGGACGCTCAGGGTATTCAACCGGATCGACATGACACTACGAAGAATGGCAGCACCCGCAACTCGTGGAAGGACGCAATCGCAGGCGGGCACGGTACCGCACCTCAACACTCCAACGGTACGCCTTCCATACCTCGGTACGCCCCGTTTAGCCCGCACCCTCTCATCACAAGTCGACCCGATACTGAACCGACTCTCAACCCATTACAGGTTCAAACTCGGACCCTAGCTCGCCCGCGGCCTTCACACAAGACCCTCAGAGGATTCGACCTCCATGTTCAAGAACTCGCTCCACTCGAACCCGCATGCACCGTAGCGCAATCCGAGGACTCCCATCGGGCGCCCGTTCGCCCTGGACGCATCCGACGACAATCAGGCGACCCCTCCGACCCAATTCTGGCCCTGTTCGAAGAGTACTTAAACGCCGGTACGCACCTCTTCCCGCCAGTCGAAGAATCAGCTCGCTCACTCTTCGCAAATCTCGCAAACTGTTCAGCATCAAAACCGACACTCCCTATGTCTCATGCGCCATCCCGGATCTCGCAGGCGACTCCCGCGCTCGATGCGCTCTCGACTCCGACTCAAGAAGCAGATGCTCCGCCGCATCTTCTGCCCGCGACCTACGGCTCGCCCCAGCACTCGACCAGCGCCAGCACGGCACCTCAAGGATATTCCCTGACCACCAACGAACTTGTGTATGCCACACGCGTCCCTATTTCTCGAGACGAACTAACCGAAATTCTTCGCTTTGCCAGGGAGGAAGGCGGCTGGACCCGTCTTCCCGAATCGGCCCCCTCGTCTACGCGCAAGATCCTCTCGCCGCAGCCGCACGTTGCGCGCAATGCGGCACCATTCCTGAACTCACCGGAGGTCAACACGGTCCGCTTTCCTTCAACGCCTCACCCGCAGACCGGCAATATTCTCGACGCCCGACACTACCGTCCGATCATCACCGAAAGCGGCGGTCTTCAAGAAGACAGCGACTTTCCCGGATACTACCGCATCGGCGGATGCCTCGTCCCTCTCGGCGACCCCCTCTTCAGCGAGAACCGCTTCAAGGCTCCGATCCGTGCTGCCTCGCCGCCGTTCTATCCGGGGACTATTCACTTGATCTCCGCAGCGGACCCGGCCTACTTCAAGCCTCTCTCAGCGCCATCAACACCCGAACCGCCTACGCTCAACAATCCGCCGTCCTGCACTTATCGGATCGAACTCGTACCCAGAAGCGATCCTCGTCTCGGTGGCAATCCGTTCAAACCGAGTCGGCTTCCTGGGCCGGGTGAACCGCAAGCTCCTCATGAAGTCTCCGACTCCACGCCAACCATGTTCATCAGCGAAGGACTCTACCAGCTGCTCTCGGTCGGATTCACTTACCGGCGCGCCGACTCGGACGGAGACGCTGCCCATCGCGAAAGATTTGAACAAGCAATGGACCACCTTCGCGAAGGCGGACTCGACCCATACCCGGACTTACTAGGATACTACCGCGACAACGGATTCGCCGTGCCCATCGGGCAGCCATCATCGACACCGGATCGCGTCAAGCTTCCCATCCGAACCGCTTCTCCACCAGGCCTTCCCCGATCCGTGCACGACCTAGCGGCTCACGCTCCTAACGTATTCCGCCCACTCTCTGCGCCTCCGACACCTTCTGACCTGGACACCTACCAACAATCTCAAACTTACGTCCTCGAGCTGGTCCCAACGGACGATCTTCGACTCTGCCGACGGATGCTCCGGAGCAGCCGCCAGCTGCTGTTCGGAGAACTATTAAATAAATATGGTGTCGACGAATTGACCCCCCGCCTATACTTCGACGAGCGGGACTACGTCAACCTCGTCGACACGGTCCGGGGATTGACCTTGGAACCGGCTGACGACAAGGTACGTACCTATCCGGATCCCCTCGACGACTCAGAACTCACAGCTCTGCAGTCGGTACTCGACTTCGACGACGATGCGACCGACCCACCCGACGGATCCTCCCGACTACACGCCTCTATCGACGCATTTCCCGGCCTTCCTGGACTCTACTACCCATCCGAAGGGTACGCCGTCCCTCTCTCGGAACCGCCCGATAGCCGCCTACGCATCAAAGTCCCCATGCGACTGAAGACGCCGGAAGGGTACCGTAACACAATCCATGCCCTCTCTCGTATGGACCCGACGTTATTCCGCCCTCTCTCAGCGCCATCGACACCCGAGCCACCCACGGACGACTACCCTAACTCTCGACTCTACAACCTCATTCTTAGCGCCCCCGAGGACCCAAACGAAAACCCCTTCCCCTTCTCAGTCGAGTTCTCACCTCCGCCTTCGCCGAAGCCTCATGCCGTCAGCCGCGTCATTCAAGAGACGGATCCGTTCCTCTGGATGGACGAGGCCCTCTTCGATTACTTAGACATGACCTTCCCGCTCCCCCGACACTGGACCAGGCGACTTAACTCGCCCGACATTTGCTCGCCCGGACCGGACCAAGGCGACTCATCTGCACTCCCAAACGTCGACGAGGAGATGCTCCTCGCCGAGTATGACCGGCTCCATGTCAACGATCCTGAACCTACCGACCACCGCCCAGACGATCGCCGCAAATCTGTGCCCACCGACGCCGAGTACGTCGTCTCTTCCTGGATTCCTACCGACATCACTTACCCCGACTCCTGCAAACGACTCAGCGACTCCGACATCTCCTATTCCGACAGCTCTTCCTCGTCCAGTTCGATCTCCTTCGCGGCCCCTCGCCGATCACTAGCCAACGTCCTCCGATCGGTCAACAACCGGATGGCTCATCTCGGAGAAGCCATGCAGTTCACCGTCGCCGCCGTCGCTACGCTACTATCCAGTCACGCCGCTTTCTATCGCGCCGCCCAGAACAACCACTTCGATCTCGAAACGAACCTCACCTCGATCTACGACACCGTCGAAACCGCCGCCCGTACCATCCGCGAAACCGACACGGATCATCAAATGTCAATGGATCGAATCGCCCGCGACCTCCTCGACCTCCAGCTCGACATCGGCGCAATCCGAACGAACGTCGAGGCCTGGAACTGGACACCCGAAGATGCCGACGAGGCAGACGGTACGCTATTCCTATTCGTCAAACCTCCGCCCGCGCTGACTCCTGCACAACAGGCAAGGAACTTAGCCCGCTCTCGCCCAGCCCCGACACCTCGTCCGACATGGAATTATCCGCCGCCGACTTCAACGACGTCCAGCCGTGAACGCCGAATCAAACCGACCCGTCGCGAACTCATGAACACTTGGGACACGGACCCATACTTGTACGATATCGCCGCCGACACCCGTTCTCTTCGCACCGCGAGCACTTGCTCACGCCATTCCGCAAATACGAACTCTAGGCTACTGACGAACTATGTACATGTACTCTTGCGTCCGGACCGTCGATCTTGTACCAAAGACCCTCCGCTATGCAGTGAACCTCCGCCTCGCTTATGAAACTCCGCCTAACTACTGTAGCTATGCCTGTCGCTCCGCAAATCATGTACGGCTCGAGAGAATCGAATCTGAAAGAAGACTTACCAATCGAGCATCCGGAAATCCTGAGCCTCGGACTTCGAGTTTCTGAAGCGCCACCCACCGGGCCGTCGGACTTTGAAATTTCGGAGGATGAGTGGGTCACGGCAATATGGCTCGGAAACGCGGCGGATTTACCGGAGAATATGCAAGATCAACCCGAAGTAATATATCTTAACTCACAAAAATCCCATTCTAGCCCGAACGCAGCACAGATAACAGCTGAAAATCATGTCAATAGTAAGGCCTGTAATACCTCGAACGAGCTGCCCAACAACCGTGGGAAAGCCTCCCAGGAATTTGGCCAAACCGGACCAAATTGCGAAAAAGCATCGACAAATGAACTTATAAAAAATCCTGCTTTAGTGTTTGGTGCGTATAAGAGAGTCGACAGGAAAATTAAGCCAGTACCAGGAGTATACCCAGAAGATGCCAAAGTAACCAGACAATTCCCTCGCAACCCGCTGATTGGCCTGACAAAATTACCAGAGCGCCCACCTGATTTTGTTCCTACTCGAAAAATAACCCAAGAACGCATGGATACTATGGACATAAATAGTGACCACTATTTATGGCCAGAAGAGGAGAAACTGATAAAGCATGTTCTAGTTAAGAATGAGCGTGCGCTCGCATTTGAAGACCATGAAAGGGGAATTTTCAGAGACGATTATTTTTCACCCTACATCATTCCGGTGGAACCGCATGTCCCTTGGGAGCACCCGAACATACCTATACCTCCGGGACACAGAGAAGAAGTTATTCGCATGCTCAAAGAATTTATCGCTCATGGAGTATACGAACCAAGTCAATCGTCATATCGGTCAAAGTGGTTTTGCGTAGCAAAGAAAAACGGCAAGCTTCGAATAGTCCACAACCTAGAACCGCTTAATGCAGTCACTATCAGGGATGCAGGCCTACCTCCCAATCTGGATGACTTCGTCGAACCCTTCGCAGGACGAGTCGTGTATACGGTCTTTGATCTATTTTGGGGATTCTATGCAAGGAAACTCGACCCCAAAAGCAGGGACATGACGTCATTTATGACACCTCTAGGCCTGCTGCGCATTGCGTCATTGCCCATGGGATTTACTAATAGCCCAGCAGAGTTCCAAGCCTGTATGATGTTCATCCTGCAGGATGAAATACCGCACGTAGCCAACATCTTCATAGACGACCTACCCATCAAAGGACCAATTACTATGTACCTGGACAAGAAGGGCAACCCTGAAACACTGCGCAATAACCCCGGCATCAGACGCTTTATGTGGGAACACATCAATGATGTTCATCGGATTATGCACCGCATCGGAGAAGCCGGAGCAACCTTCTCAGGAAAGAAGACACAAATTTGCAAACGAGAAGTACTGGTAGTAGGGCACAAATGCACACCTGACGGACGGTACCCCAATGATTCGGCAATTGAGAAAATACGGAAGTGGCCCCTTCCCCAGACCACTAAAGCTATAAGGGGATTCCTAGGACTCTGTGGGACAGTGCGGATATGGATCAAGGACTACTCCCTGCATGCGCGCCCATTGACAGAGATGGTACGGAAGGATGCCGAAGTTGAATGGGATGAAAGGCGACTCCAAGCATTCAGGACACTCAAA
>NW_006767441.1:1694727-1698650 GCF_000264995.1 Punctularia strigosozonata HHB-11173 SS5 | reverse complement strand
GGACATTTCATCATTCGCGAAGCTATCCTCAAGTCATGCAACGGCAATCTTAATCAATGGCCAGACAAAGTTCACCATGCATTCTTTGCAGATAAGGTACTCACCCGAGAAAGTACAGGATTCAGTCCCTTCTACATGATGCACGGCGTGGACCCCGTGCTTCCTTTTGACCTTACAGAGGCAACTTACATGATTGAAGGATGGAGGACCGGAATGTCCCGTATAGAGCTGCTCGCCCTCAGAATTCGACAACTCGAGAAACGACCAGAAGACCTTCAGAAAGCTGCTACCCGAGTTAAGAACACACGCCTTAGGTCTAAGCAACGATGGGAAGAACTCTACGAACACCGTTTTCTCAAAGAACCCCCGAAGGACGGCGACCTTGTCTTATTACGAAACACGGCAATTGAAAAATCACACAATCGGAAAGCGAAACCCAGGTATCTAGGCCCTTTCCAAGTCATTGGAAAATCAAAGGGTGGATCGTATGTGATTTGAGAACTTGATGGAACGTTTGTCAGGCGTGGCGTAGCACCGTTCCGGATCCTACCCTATCGGGCTAGAACGCAGGAATATGTCCCGGCAGCCGAACTGCGGGAAGATCCGTTTGAGCGAGATGACGTCATAGGTACCGGATCCGATGAGTTCGAAGCAGAACAATTCTACGAAGAAGACGAGAGTGACGGAGAAGGATAGGAAGGCAGAAGAAGAAGTCTGAATATCCCACTCTGCCCATGAGAAATGCCAAGGGCATCCCTCATGTGAATCCTAGAAGGCTGAATTCGGGAAGCACGACAGCGGCCCCTGAAAGAAGCCATGACAGCCAGACAAACGGCGACCGGGCGCAGTACTCCAGACCACCGAAGAACGGTCGGTCCTATGAAAGGAAACGAAGCGCCGCAAAGCGGAAATGCTTGTGGGAAAAATAAGGAAGCCCGCACACGCAAAGTACCCGCACGCAATAGTCTGACTGTTCCCCCCGTACCGCGCACGCACGAATGGGACAGTCTCCCTCTCACCTCTACGTTCGCCAACGTCCTACTATGCCATACGACGAACTGTCGTCTGGACCCAATCCGTTCCCCAGCCAGGAAGACAGCTTTCTACCTTCTCGACGCGAGAAAGACGACCAACAATCCCTCCATAGCCGCGACCGGCTAGAGCTTCCCTGTGATGCTCAGGATTTCGATACGACCGATAGCGACACCGACTCCAGCTCCGTGACCTTTGCCGCCAACCCAGAATATTATAATCACTTAACGACCAATATCGCTCTCTGGCAACGCCGCTCTACTACGACCCCGCAGCCAGGGGACTTGTGGAGCATCCTCGATCCCGATGACCTCGCGACCATGTCATGGGACGAGTGGATCCCTCTCGTGTTCGACTCCCCCTCCGACCGCAACATAGCCGGGTATGCAGGACGCGACAGCTATAGCTGGTCCAACGGCCCACCCCTCCAAACCCTCCGACCCGCTCACCTGCTTCGACGAGAGGCCCTGGACGCTGAGCCTGGTCCGGCACTCCCGGCTCCTCCATTCCCCAACCCACTTATCCCGCGCATTGGCTGCCTGGACAACGGCAGTTTCTCGATCCTCGCCGTTCCAGTCGACGTGGAGAACCCTCTCATATGGACGCTCACGGCACCCATCCTCGGGGACGTACACATCGGCATACACATCCGGATGGAGTACGCCAGC
This sequence comes from Punctularia strigosozonata HHB-11173 SS5, assembly GCF_000264995.1. Classification (NCBI taxonomy): domain Eukaryota; kingdom Fungi; phylum Basidiomycota; class Agaricomycetes; order Corticiales; family Punctulariaceae; genus Punctularia; species Punctularia strigosozonata. Next base: position 1,696,950 of record NW_006767441.1, on the reverse strand, counting down.
ACCTGGGTGTGCGGCACCGTTCGGTCCATATTCCGACTGCATGACGACTGCGTCACCTTCTTCGTGCATGGGATTGTCGTGTCTTCCGGACAGGTCGTCAACTCGGAGCGCGTCATGTTGCGCGTCACGCCGGAGCTCGCCCGCCTTTCAATGCGAGATTGGACAAGGCACAACGTTACCAAAACCGCCGACGTGACCATGCAAGCCGGTACGTACGTTCACTACATACTTAGATTGACTATTGTTCTAATTTAAGATTAAAACAGACGCGTTTAGCAGCTGGGAAGGACCACGGGTGGCGATGGCAAGGGAAGAGGACGCGTAAACTCGTTATCGATTCTTTTTGTATTAGAATATTACGAACGCAGTGACCAGATATGCGACGGACATCGAAAGAAAAAGGGATACACCGCAAGTAATCCGACAAGGAGCGTACGACACGACAATGAAACGGTAACCAAGGAAAAACCGCCAAATGAAATCTATTGCTGGCATACTCCAGGCCTCGACGGCCCCACGCAGAAGGATATAAGTTTAACAAAGATCGTCACAGAAGGTCGAATCAATACAACGTACCATTCCTCTCGAGTCACCAAACTGAATTATCGAAGCATCAGATGAGCCTGAGAGAACATCCAATCACACGTGTGATGGAACCGCACCGGAAAAGCATGCCAACTATACTACGCTGCACGAAGCCTCGCGCAGAGCGACACTTAAGTCATGACTCGCTCCCTTCCTCTCTACCAGGAAACCACCTGTTCTATCGTAAAGACACCATGCAGCCGCTTACTGAGATCTCCCTTTCTGACCGCAACGACCGTCCTCTCACTCGACATGGACCTTCCGCCGGCAACACGAGCCAAGCCATGAACGTACTCTACACGTCTGGCAGTGAGGGCGCACCCACGTCGCCTGCAGTAATCACGCCACCCCGACTTCGCCGATATCTTTCTATTCCATCATCCCCACCAGCTACGACAACTACCAACGTCGCTCTTGCAGGTCAGAGCGAGTCCGGCACCACCGCTAGCTCAACAACGGTCACATCGTCCGCGACTACAGACACCTCTACAGGATCTACCAATGCAGTACCTCGCTCTGAGGAAGACTCTGTCGCCCTCCACTTTCCCCCGCCAGGGCTCACTAGGGCATACCCTCCTCAAGGCTGCTACGTAGTTGCGCCTATTGGCACGCGACTCCATCCCTACGTCCTACCTCCCCGTCCTGGGAACCTGTGGCGCACTATCCTGGAGGGAGCCCTCGGTAGTCCTCGCACCTTCAAGCGAGTCGACTTGGTCTTTCGGGACATCGCAGAGACCAGACCCGAGCGCAGCAGTGGCGTAGGCAGTTCACTCCTTGGCCAAGACGGCTCAGGACTCGATGTCCATTACCCTGCCTCCCTCATCCGCGTCGACGCCTTAGATGAAGAACCAGGCCTGTCTCCTACGCTAGGCCCTCCCCCTCCCCTTCGATTCGCCTTATCCATCAACGACCACGACCAACGACATCGTACCGACTATCCACCGTATGCTATGCACCCTACTCCCGCCAACCCCTTCGTATGGAACCTGATGGCTCCGGTCGGTCAGGAGATCCGTATGGGACTACGTCTCAGTGCATCCCACGGCGAGGTCGCCATGTACGGCGAGGTATTCAAGATCTACCGCCTACACTGGGACTGCACCAGCTTCTACGTCAACGGCATGGTCCGCGCATACGGCCACGACTACCGTGCCAACAATATTATTATCCGCATGCCGTCCCACGCAGCCAGCATCACCTTTCGTCAGTGGCGTTTCCACAATCTCAGCAAGCTCACAGCAGCGGAAGGTCCGTAAGCACGGACACGGAGTAGAGATACCGGCCACTGCAGGATAGTCTTAGATACCTATGCCGTAGATAGCACGAACAACAACTCGTATTTCACAAAACGATGTATCCTCTCGAGTAACAGTGGTCGAATAACAAGCGGGCGAAAACAAAAAAGATGTTAAACAAGTAAAGTAAAAAAAAAAGTGCACGATCTCGAAGGGAGTAAGGAAGGGCAAAATAGTGGAATAATTCGACGCAAAGGGGTACAAAGTAATCCGAGGAAAGAGGTAGGAAGGCGCGTGTGAATAACAATAAGCAAATAGAACGAAATTAGGACAAGTAACCTTCGCTGTTGTCCATCATTCCCCTCCTTACTCACTTACCATAGGACAAACGTACCGATTAGCG
>NW_006767441.1:1664815-1693058 GCF_000264995.1 Punctularia strigosozonata HHB-11173 SS5 | reverse complement strand
GTATATATATATAGGATTTCAAGTAGAATAGACTAAACATGTACCTTAAAACTAGCCCAGGAAAGTCTGACCATATCAGGAAAGGATTACCAAGCAGCACCCAATCTTGGTCAGCATATGACAAACCATGACTCAGCTGAGTCAGAAGCTGACTCAGCACTGCTAAGATGACTAATATGACTCAGAAAGCTGGCCTAGCTAAGGAGTATAAAATGTAGCCGAATCGGCATGAATGAGCAATCAATCAGTTCCACTCTAATCGCGCCCGGCAGTCGTCTGCCGAACCCTCTCTGTCAGGCCTCGAGTGCCTGGACAGCTCCTCTATCGACTCTACACAGCCGCCGTAGGCTGTTCGAATTCGTTTCTCTCGCTCTACCGTCTTCGCGACCAAAGGAACAACTGACCTCTCTCTCTCTTCTTTTTTTTTAGGAACTTCGACGCTCGACGCGTCTCACAAGACCTCCACACAGGATCCCTCAAGCCTTCCATTTAGGCCCACTCACATCTTACCTTTTATAGGAATCGCCGACGAGCTCACAAGAAGCTTGTCCCATCAAATTCAAGTCAGGTTCAATAACCGACGGCCAACTGAGCAATCCCCGACTTAGGTAGCCCGGGACCTCAGGAGTTTGTGCTTTTGGCAGAAGAAGCTGAAGAATCGGCACTACACCTCTATCGCCTCAAGAATTCCTCTCGCCTCTTCGACACAGCCTCACCACACAAAACTCGTTTCGACACCGCGTCTGTGCGGCTTTCTGCGCGTCCCATTCCTTCCGTAGCGTCGCCATCGACTTCCCACACTTGACGAGACCTCGTTCAGCCACGATTGCGCGAGAGCGGCAAGCAAAATATTTATTAGCTAGCCAATCTCCGAGGCTACGCCGCTGAACTGCATCGAGATGATGTATTTGCGTGTCGATGACATACAACCTTTGATGAAACTGAAGAACAATGAGCTTCGGATTATATTTCACAAGGATGAACATCACCTACCCCGCTCACGCGAAGCACTGCGACTAAATGATCGATTGCACTCCAAAACCTCTCGCAGCTTTCTCCATCCGACAGTCCAAAACAATTGCACTTGCAAGGGTGGTAGATGACCTGGCACGGCCATTGATGACCGTAGGCGTGGAAGACAGAGATTCCGAACGTGATGCGTTTGCGGAATTCTGGCAGCAAATTCCAATGCCAGCAGCTGCGATCCAACTGGCATCCGATATCGTAGAGTACTCCCACGCGCATGTAGGACGGTATATGACGGAAGAATTGGTCCAGAAGAGCGATTGCATAATGCTGTCGCTCTCCCGCACTCGTCATGTTGGCAAGCCATAGCACACGGTCATGGCGGCACATGAGCGCCATGAGCCCCGTATCGTCGAAGAACCGGGTGCTCGCTTTCTCCCGTTGTTCATCCGCTGCCTTGAACGATGCCTCGCAGCCGTCCAGTACGGAGTTGGGAACCTTCAGAGGACCTTCGCAAGTATCTTCCTCCTCCACAATCTCAACATGCGGTGATCTTGAAGCGGGCTGAGGCCGTCCGCTCGTCCGCTTGTCTGTTGCAGGTATCTGAATATGGGCCTTCGATGTGGTGCTCTTTCGTTTGCGCACATTCTGATCCGATACATGATGTCCTGCCTCCATATTCTCGGCTCTTGATTCAGAGACCAGGTTCGGTGTGATCTTTGGGTCTCTTTTTCGTGCTCGCGCATTCGTAGGTTGCATTACACGATACGGTCGCCCTTTTCGTTTCTCCTCGACCTCCCTCTCCATGTCTTTGACCTCGGACTCCGTTAGAAATACCGAGGCGGGATGGCGCCGGACAGGGTCTCTACCGGCTGCAGCGCAACGTTTTTGCGTAAAGCAAGCATCTAAACACACTATCACGTCGAGTCTAGCATACCGATTAGAGAAAGTCACAATATTTTCCTGTTTTACTCACTCATCGCTGTCTTCACGCCGTACACTTGCGCCGAAGCACAGCGGACATCTTGAGCGCAGATAAGCGCTCACAGATTTGGGTGGCGATGCCTTGGCTTGAGAAGTCACAGGCGGGTCCGTGGGTAGGGTTGAAGCACCGGTCGAAGAAGACACTGCAAAACGGAGAGAAATGAGAGCCTGAGGTGATTAATGCAACATCGACATACCTCTCGGTGTCGACCCTTTGCCTTCGGTCGTCTCAGGTACTGCAGGGCGATTTCGGGCTTTCGGTGTCGCCGGAGTGACACGAGAAGGAGACCCTTGAGCCGAGAAGGAGGATGAGCGTCTGAGGCAACCAATCCAACGTCAACATACCTCTCGGCGTCCGCCCTTCACCTTCGGTAGTCTCGGGTACTGCAGGGTGATTTCGGGCTGTCGGCGTTGCCGGAGCGACATGAGAAGAGGATGCTGTGAGCCGGGAAGGAGGGATGAGCGTCTGGGGCAACCGATCCAACGTCAACGTACCTCTCGGTGTCGACCCTTCGCCTTCGGTAGTCTCGGGTACTGCAGGGTGATTTCGGGCTGTCGGTGTTGCCGGAGCGACATGAGAAGAGGACGCTGTGAGCCGGGAAGGAGGGATGAGCGTCTGGGGCGATTGATCCAACGTCAACGTACCTCTCGGCATCCACCCTTCGCCTTCGGTCGTCTCGAGTACTGCAGGGTGATCGTTGTCCGACATTTCTACTTCCCGTTGGCTCATGTCCTCCCTTGCAGCTTCTAGGGCTTGCCAAGTCTTCTGCTTGACACAGTTCACAAGGTGGATATACCAAGTGAGTGCATTCCCAAAGCGCCTCCGCAACGAGTCCTATTCATCAAAAGCTATGTTTAGCGTGACCATCGTCAGCATTTGGATGAGGCTCACCCGAGTTTCAAGGCGATATTGGCGGACACCTAAGAATGACTCCAGCGTAGTCGCCCATGCCGTAATGTTCGGCGCGACATTAACGAATAGTGTCGCGATGAGTTCAAGCATGTTCAAGTCGAATGCGAGCGATGGTGATTGAGGGGCGCACGGGAACAAGCCACGGGCCAGTAATTGACGGGCTACGGGCATGCATGAACATATGGATAGCTCAATTTTCTCCAGGCCTATCGCAAAGGTCGATCAGTTCGGATAGAGGTAGAAGAGGGCCATGGAAGGGGCTCACGATCACAGAACACCGCCAATACTTTCAGAATCCTTCTGCCTCCAGCGCAGCTGCAATCAGGAACTGGTGGCGCCTTGGTGGTCATATGGGACGTGGCCCACATGTATGTCATGTAAGGCTCTAGGAGGTCCGGGATGGTTTCCGATTGCCATCGTTGCCATTGATTCAGCTTCTTTCGGGCGTATTGCGCCTGATGGACCATACTGTTGTCATCATTATGGCTAGGAAAATGGAGAGGAGATGCGAAGCGGCCAGCTATGGGTGTGGAGAATGGCATCGAGTGATCTTCCTGGATTGCCATATCGACTCCTTCCGTGCCTTCGTCATTGCCTGCATTTTCATCGCGTTGAGGCAGATCATTTTCGAGGAGAGGGAAATCTTCATAGACCAGACTAGTCGTGCCGCGGTAGTGGCCAGTTTGCACTAGAGTACGGTGATTAGGTAGATGCACAACGGGGGGCGGATGGTTCGTCTCAACGGAGAATTTTCCGCTCCGAGAGATTGAAGGCCCCTCTTCCAAGTTTCGATGGCTGCTGGAGGGGTCACGAGCAGACCGCAGAAATGATCTTGGGATTTTCAGAGCCATGGAAGCTTCGTCGTGGTTTCAGACCAGAAGTATGAGGAGTCAGGACGTCCAAGATTTTGCGGTTCAGTATTTTCACGTTCGATATTTTCAAAGTACCTCATCATGTCCTTATACTCTTCGCGGAATACTTGGATATACATAGATACTTTACTACAGACAAACGAGGACACAGTGCTGATACGAACACTCGGCGAGGCATCAAGTTTTACATGAGTGGTTCGAGAAAGACACGTTTGCAAGCTACAGCGCGTGCTACGTTCAAGAGAGCTCGCTTCGGTTCGATTGTCGTCTACCATGGCGTGCTTTGGATCCGTCGTCGTCCACAAAGCGTCTTCGGGTCCATCGTCGTCCGCGACGTGCCGAAGGACTAAACGGGTTGGGCATGCGAGGGCACAAGGTGGACCCATCAAGGTACATCGAGAACCTACTTCGATGTGTTAGTTCAAACGATACGTTGCTGAGGATGAAACACGTTACCAGGATGGAGGTTGTGAAGAACAAATAGCGGATGACTGAACCGTAGTAAATGGTTAGGCTCAAGTCGGGCTTTTGATCAACAATCCCACGTGACCTGGGCTCCGACAAGGGTTTAACTTGCTGTCCTCCTTGGCTTACCATCATTCTGTCCTCCTCGTCTCACCATCATTCCGTCCTCCTCGTCTTACAATGGAACGTTCACGCCATCCGCGTCAGTACATGCTGTGTACGGTGCTAGCATGAGACTAACCAGTTTCATACTAGGCTTCGTGCACAATCAAGAAGCACGCCGTATGTCTCTCGCCGTAGTACGTCTCGTGCCCATGCCTCCAGACATCACTTACTTCTTCTCAGTTGTGCGCCCTTGGACGATATCATCAGGACGCATCTGAGGTAGACGACGTACTCGATGCGCTCGCCCCACGTTAAACAACGGATTTGACGCACGGTCGTGCCGCAGCCGTCTGATGATACGTGTTCCCTCCGCAGTTGACGGGCTCGATGGGTGCTGCCCGTGGACGGTGGGCGGGCTTTCATTTCTTCTGCGCCGGATGTGCTTACTATGCGTAAGCAGGAACTGTAATAGCATTCAATACCTACACCCCGCCATGAGACTGACCAGTTTCATGCTAGGCTTTGTGCACAATCGAGAAGCGAATTGTATATCCCTCGCCGCGGTATGTCTCGTGCCCGTGTAACCTGTAGACATCGCTTACTGTTTCTCAGTTGTGCGCCCTTGGACGATGTCATCAGGACGCGTTGGAGGTAGACGGCATACTCGATGCGCTCGCCCTGCGTTAAACAGCGGATTTGACGCACGGTTGTGCCGCAACTGTCTGATGATACGTGTTCCCTCCGCAGTCGATTGTATGTCCCTCGCCGCGGTACGTCTCGTGCCCGTGTAACCTCTAGACATTGCTTACTATTTCTCAGTTGTGCGCCCTTGGACGATGTCATCAGGACGCGTTGGAGGTAGACGGCATACTCGATGCGCTCGCCCGCGTTAAACAGCGGATTTGACGCACGGTTGTGCCGCAACTGTCTGATGATACGTGTTTCCTCCGCAGTCAATGGGCTCGATGGGCGCTGTCCATAGACGATGGCGGGCTCTCCCCATAGACAATGGGGCAGGCTCTCTATGGACTATGGACTTGGTAGGCACGCAGTCTGTAGACAATGTATTTGATGCGTTGAGAGGTGGCCACCTCACGAAGGTTCAATATGCTTCCACGCCTGCTGAGCCGCGCCACAATTTGCCTCCGTGTCTATGTTTATACATTATTATGTTGCCCTTGTCTATCTCCGCAATGCCATCGGGTCATCGTCCTTTTCAACAAGCTACTGGCCCAGTAAGAGCAGTTTACAGTTCTAGTGCTTTGAGAGATTGCGGGAAAATGGTTGTTCAATTATACTTCCGCGAGAGTCAAGCCACGCCACAATTTGCCTCCGTCTCTATGTTTATGCATTATCATGTTACCCTGGTCTTTCTCCGCAATGCCATCGGGATATCGTCTTTTGTGACAAGCTACTGGCAATTTTAGAGTGCTTGTGTGCTTTGAGAGGTTGCAGGTGGCAAGGGAAAAAGATTGTTCAATATACTTCCGCACATGTTGAGCCGCGACACAATTTGCCTCCGTTCGCACGTTATGTCGCCCTTGACCCTTGTCTCTCACCATCGTCGTCCTTTGTGACAAGCTACCAGCAGCATCGGAGCGCTCTGAGCACTCTGTTATATCGGAAGCTAGCCGTATTATCCGTCCATATTCTCGTGATGGAACCCTGAACTATCACCTTGCGAGTACGCAACAAGGTTTCTCGAAAGTGTATTGTGAGAGGTAAGTCAACATGATCTCGGCACCTGGCTTGACATATGTACATACGTCTATGGTCTAACACATCATGGCTGTTTGTTTCAGCGTCATAGACCTGGCAGTCGATCATGCGCAGCTTCACCGCTTATCCCAGCTCCTGTGCGGATCACGACTAAACAGCTATCCCGGATCTGTCATCGCTATGTGTCCTGGTTCGTTCAGCAGCTCGCTGTCACCGACACTGCTGAAGTCAGCACCCGTTCTGATATGCCGGTGCTCGTACAGCTTTCTCCGGCCTTGCTTTCTCGCCGCCAGGCTCATCCCGTTGTGGCGTCTGCGAAAGGTGCCACATATCCATAGTATAGAGGTGAGTTTGCACCGTCTCGATGCAAATATCTACGTGGTCTAAACCACCGCTTTTGCAGGCCGTCTATTCCAATATCTCGTACCCGGTCCGGTGCTCGCCCGTGGGCAGCGTCGGTGCATTCAAAGATTCCGGGATGATCGACGATACCCCGGATACATCATTGCTATGCCCGGGATGGTTCAATATTGCCGAGGCTGGCGCCATGGCCTCAGGCGGCAATAACATACTGTTTGCGGACAGTCCAAGTTGCTCATTATCCTGAATTATCACGAAGGGGTGAGGATGACACGAAATCGGACGCCGGACATTGTAGGCTGAGAATCGCTCTTGGATATCGCCTAGGTAAGTAAGCACCGTTTCTGTACATACATCCATGTAATCTGATTTGCCGCTTTGCAGGCCGTTCATCCCAACATCGAACGTCCCTCAAGTGCCCAGTTGCGCGCAGTTTCCCAGGCCCACACATCAAATACGCTACGCCGTCACCCCCGTCGCCGGAGGTATCCCGATCCATATTGGGAGAGGTAAGTCAACATGATCTAGGCGCCTGGCTTGACATATGGCTATAATCTAATACGCCGCGGCCATTTGCTTCAGCATTATATACCTCCAGCGGTTGATTGTGTGCGGCTTCACCTCCCATCCCAGCTCTACATGATTGCAATGAGACAGCTATCCTGGATCCGTCATTTCTATGTCCTGATCCGTTCGACAACCCACTGTCGCCGACACTGCTGAAGTCAACACGCGCTCTGATACACCGGTGCTCGTACAGCTTTCTCCGGCTTTGCTTTCTCGCCGCCAGGCTCATCCCATCGCGGCGTCTGCGAAAGGTGCCACATATCCATAGTATAGAGGTGAGTTTGCACCGTCTCGATGCAAATATCTACGTGGTCTAAACCACCGCTTTTGCAGGCCGTCTATTCCAATATATCTCGTACCCGGTCCGGTGCTCGCCTGTGGGCAGCGTCGGTGCATTCTAAGATTCCGGGATGATCGACGATACCCCAGATACGTCATTGCTATGCCCGGGGATCGTTCAGTATTGCGTAGGCTGGCGCCATGGCCTCAGGTGGTATTAACATATCATTTGCACTGCGGACGGGTTCAAATCGATTATTGCAAACATAAGCGCGGCGAGATGATGCGCAATTGGACGCTGGACGTTGTAAGCTAGGAATCGCTCTCGTCTGAATTTGGCTAATGATTGCACAGTTACAGGTTACGCAGGGAGCCCTGGTACAAACCAACGTGGGTATAGATACAGCAACCCCCGCTCGGCGCGCTGAATAACACATGAGTCCTGACCGCAATGTATTTCTGTCACATACCTGGAAGCTCGCACATCGTTCAGCCATATCCATTGAGGAGAAGATGTTCGCATGGCAGAAGACGTGAAGTAGGTAAGTCCGCGGACTCATTTTCATCCTGAAATGAAGACGACGGAAGTTGTGCATATGAAACTGTAGGCTAAGTCGATGGGCGGCATATCGGTCCTTGTAGGACTCGTGTTTCGAGAGGTACTTCAAAAGCATCTTCGCCTCAAGACCGGCAGATTCATGAGTGAGTGAATTGGGAAATATGACGGTGTGGATTCTTACCTCTCGGAAACGATTCTTCCACACTAGAAAGAACAGGTGGGCAATCGGGGACGCATCTAATCGATTATCACCAGCGGCAACGCCGCCTTCAGCCCTCAAAATAACGTTGATGCAATCCGTGAGTTCATCGTCATTTGAGGGAACGTGCTCTGAAGCAAGGACTTCACGCCACCGTTCAACGCAACGATTGAACTGGTTACTCAGACGCTGACAGTTGTGTTAGCCGTGTCTACATCGCACATATCACAAGTCAAGACGTACATTCTGGCCGACGAAGCCGATGTCCATACCACCGACCTCCAAAAGCCAATCGATGTACATGGCCGTGGACGTGTTAAACATGGCTTGCTCCCTGTGGTAGAAGAACAGCTGCTGGAGTAGGATAGTGTTCACCCCGTATAGATTGTTGAGAGTGTCCTCTTTGAGCAACAACGACATTAACATGCCGATCTGGTGCGTTCGTCAGCAGACTATCTCCTACAACAAGCATGACCTAACCTGTAGGCACTTCGCAGTGACGATCGCGACACGTTGGCTTTCGATGCTGTTCCATGGATCCTCTTGGGCATCCTCTGAGGGGGGATGAAGTGACATTGAGTCAAAGGGACCTCAGGCGTGCACATGAGGAGAATATCTTCAAGTTCAACAATGCGCCCCGGCATTCATGTGTCTCGCAGGTTCCGCAGGAGCATGTGGTCGCAGAGGCACGTTACAACTTGGAACTTCGCATCAATCACTGCATGGCGGAATATCCAACGAGCCAGACGAGCACATCATCTGAACGATCCGCGGCCTCGATCTTCCACACCGCAAGCACCATTTCCCTATCTTCCGGATCTACCGTTATCGGAAGCCCTGCTTCCCGTCTGCGCTACGGGACCCGTGCAAGAGGGACTATTGGGTGTTAGAGATCAGCCCAATGGCCGCGGTACCTTGACTTCCAGCACGGAATGTAAAGGAACATGGCCGACGTCCCAGCGTCACGTAGTCGCGGACTTCTCTGCTCAACTTGTACCGGAGCATGCGGTCGCAGGGGCACATTACGACCTGAAACTTCGCATCAATCACTGCACGTCGGAATAGCGCCAATGAGTCAGACGACGGCATCATCTGGAGCAGTCCACAGATTCCATCTTCCACGTCGCGGACGCCTTCACACCTATCTTCTGTATCATTGTATTTTCGGTCCGATAAGCGTGATCTTCGGCTGCGATTCCGGCAAGAAAACACTCGATCTACCAATAGCGCCGGATCCCTGGTGTTTCCACTGCCCGTGGACCTTCCTACGCATCACGTCAAGCTCGTCGAACCAAGCACCAGCGGCCCTATTCAAACGGAAGCATGAAACCACCAGGAGTAAGGGCGCATTTACCAACAGGTCGATTCGTGTACTAAAATGTCACTTTGGTAGTCGCGTGCCACAAAAGAAATGAACGCGTTGGGCCCAACAACCCAGAGTGGCCGGCCATCGCGACTGAGAAAAGCTGTGAGTGAGGATGCGACTGTTAAATCGTCTGCAGTGGTGACGCAATCCTGCAGAACGACAACACAGTTGTGATCCCGGAGCAAGCAGTGACAACAGGTGGACCTGCGGACGCTGGACCCATCACAACGAGGGCCTCCGCGAGGCGGGCCGCTGCGAAGGTCGCATCCGTCAAAGAATCCAGCAAGAAGGTGTGGCTTCTTTCTACGTGCTATTCGAGCCGAGCTAAGAGCCTTTTTCTCACAGAACTCAGGGCAGAAGAAAGCGCAAACTTCACGGAAAGTTCCTCCCGGTAAGAAGGGGGGTGAAAAGCAAGGGGCCTCCAATCCTCCAGAAGAGACATCTGCTCCTAAGGTTTGTCTTCCGGCGTGTGAGTTTGGTACGGAGCTCCCACTGACGACCCTTCAACAGAACGACATGCAAGTGGCATCAAAGCGCAAAGGCGACGGTGGTCTTGACCCGGCTCCTCAGGCTGCAAAAGTGTCTCCTGCACCACAGGTCCGTTTTGCGGCACATTCAACCTACGCCACGGCTGACGATCATCCAACAGAACGGCGTGCAAGCACCACCGGAGTGCGAAGGCGACGGCGGTCTTGACCTGGCTACTCAGGCTGCAAAAGTGTCTCCCGCACCACAGGTCCGTTTCGCGGGACCAAGACCGCCGTCGCCTTCTCGCTCTGGTGGTGCTTGCGCGCCGTTCTGTTGGACGATCGTCAGCTGTAGTGTAGGTCGATGTGCCACGAAACGGACCTGTGGTGCGAGTGACACTTTTGCAGCCTGAGGACCGGGTCAAGACCGCCGTTGCCTTCTTGCTCTGGTGGTGCTTGCGGGCCGTTCTGTTCGAGGGTCGTCAGCCGTAGCATAGGTCGAATGTGCAGCTCCTCACATTGGAAACCTCTCGCCCGCATCCCAGGCACCAGGCACAGGTACCAAGTACGACGAGAGGGTGGCAGCCGCCTTCGCGAAGATAGATGTTGCAATGGGGCGCCCCCCCCCTGCGTCACAAACCGTGAGCCCGGCCGGCAGTGGAGCTTCAAACACGACACCAAGTATCCCCCAGCGTGCGTCACATCCTCGTGATTCCCCTGGGAATCCATTCCGCGTCGCTAGAAGCGGAAGCTGTATCCCCGATACTCCCAGAAGCTCACCGGAGTCTCTGTCTCGTGCTCCACGGACCTCTCCTCCATCGTCGCCATCTCACCCGCCCAGCTCTCCTTCCCATGCCCGACTGCCGAGACGAACTCTGGAGATGCCAGATGAAGAGGATCTGGAGGTGCCCGAGGAGCCGGTGGATGACATGCCGGAGCTCGTGTCAGAAGCAGAGGAGGAGGAGGAGGAGGAGGAGGAGGAGGAGGAGGAAGAGGAGGAGGAGGAGGAGGAGGAGGAGGACCATGACCCCGAGCTGTTTGCGAAGCTATATATGTCCCCTGGAGTTGCCGACAGCCAAGGCGTGCACGTCGAGATAGAAGAAAGTGAAGGCAGCGGCTCAGATTACCAACAGCCCTCCGAGAGCGAGAAATCCGATGAGGAGGCAGAGGTAGTTGGAGGGGCTTCCGAGGTCGAAGAGGTGCTCAAGAACCGCACTCGCAAGGATGGCAAGGGTGTTGCGAACAGCACTAGGCGTGGTAAATCCAGAGCAAGGACGACAAGCAAGAGTGCTAAGATCGGCGAAGAGAAAGAGCCATCGAAGAAGCGCGGTCGGAAAGGTCGCAAGGACGCTAAGCTTGCGGGCGACGACGGCACGATTGGCGGCGAAAATCCAAAGCGTTCCTCACAGCCTGGTCGGATATCAAAGGAGCACGAGGAGATGGTTGCCAAGTTCAAGGGGGAGATGGACGTGTTCATCTCCAAGATGGCGAAACTGACTCAGAAGTCGCCGGCAACAATCGCGCGACTCCTCCAGGATGATGGACCAGCGAAGCATCGCGCCAGAAACATATGGGATGTATTCTCGTCATGGTACGCCCTGGAGCATCCCATGAAGACCGATGGCACTGGTGAGTTTGCTGATTTACGGGTATGCCACCAATTATCGCGCGCTGACTGTGGCTATAGAGACAAGAGAGACATACATGCAGCGGCTCAAGGCCGCATATCGCGAGTCAATTAGCAAAATTACAGATAAAGAGAAGAGAGAAGAAGCAAAGAAAAAGTTCATGGAATGGCGTATCGACCAAGAAGAGGCTTATATCGAACATCTTGCCAAGACCGGTAAACTATCAACCGAGTTCAATCGCGGCGTGGCCGAGGTGAACAGTCTGGTATGTCCGAATCGCTCGGCGGCCGAAGAATTGAGATTAAACTTATCATACTACACTGCGCAGGCACGGCACTTGTATCATACTCTAGGTGTGCACGTCTTTGGCTACGTTATCGATGCGCATGGTCCTTGCGGATTCACTATGTTCGGTGGGTCGCCCGAATGGGAGGAAATCAAAAGGTTGTATGTAAAGGATCACTTCGGTACAATGGCCAATTACCAGGCCGTCATCCGGTATGACGTCTTCCATCATGCTGATGTACTTTCTGACACGATCTCAGGGTTATCGAGCTTCGAAATGCTGGCCTGCCCGTCCCCGAGCTTCCGCGCCCTACAATCAACGGCTACGAGATACCATCTCAGAAGCAGGGTGAGATTGAGAGAGACTGGCACCAGCGCATCTTCGTCACTATTATCAAGCAGAAATGCGGTACGTATGGATATATGGAATGTGGCGAGTCTGACCTCCGTCCTTAGCCGAACTCGGTGTCATTCTGGATCGGTTTCCTTGGAACCGAATCTTGGAGTTCTTGGCGTTGAAGAACCTACGTCTCGTCAACATGCACCCGCTGTTTCTTTTGAAGAAGACGAAGCAGGGCACGTTTGGCTTCGAATTTCGCAACGACGACGTTGAAGATACCGTCAAGATGATTGTGGAGCCCTTTATGGCAGAGAACGTACTGGGCTGCAAATTCCGTGTCGAGCCGTGGTCGAAAGGTCGGTATCGATGGTGTGTTGATAGACAAGTGAGAGATGTTGACATCGATCGTCAGAGGAAATCGATATGCGCTGGAGTGACAAGGGCAACCTGCCTCTGATCCTGTGCTGGCCTCTCACAGATAAGGAAGCCACCGTTCTTCACAACGAGCGCAAGCAGGCCGTCACGTATTGCCTGAACCAGACCAAGGTCTGGTATCGACAAGTTGTGAAAGAAATGGGCGGGGGTGTCAACGACATCGAGACCGGCGGCCTCGACCTCTACACGATTGACAACAATGATGATCACGTCGACAGTCACAAGGCAGAAGACGGAGGATACGAAGCCGGCCAAGAAGCAGGGCAAGGCAACGATGATCTTGCCTTCAGCGAGAACAGGGTCGACGACGGATACTTCGGCGATTCCTTCGCTAACGACCACGACGAGTTCACGGCGGCGTACTCTAAGGAACCGTTGATTGGCCAGGAAGAATTCGGCAAAGTTAGCAATGACGAATACGGGGTGGACGACTACGACAAAGACGGCAACAACAACGAGCATCACCCCGGTTCTGATGTCCAAGCTGGCCCATCGGCGGACGGCTCAAATAGACGACCAGACGATGGACCGGAAGGTTGGCCAGAGGATGCGGTAGATGGCCAATCAGAGGACGGCGAAGCTGCTAGGGTACCGGACGACGAGGCCGTTGAGTACATTCTTCCTTTCGCTCATCTTCCTTGCTGATGCTTGTACGAAGATGGACCAGAGTCGTGGAAGCGATGGAACTGGGGACTTCGGATACCAGGACGTGTCGCCAGCACAGAACCGCGCTAACGAAGTCCCGAACGCTGTCCAAGACCACGGCGAGGATGCAGCCTTGCTCGCTAGCAGGGCTCGCATGATGGAGATGCAAAAGCGCGCGAAGACCACTCAGAAACCTCGTGGCCGGTCGGTTCTGCGTGGTGATGAGCCCATGACTGCTCCTGCTCCTACCGGCGCTGCCTCCACCGACAGTCGTGGTCATCACATCATTGCTCAGACTGGAAGCGGATATCATCAGGTATGAGGTTACGAACGGGCTCAACCTGCGCAATCTAACGGACCGTCAGCCCGTTAACCACCTTTCGAGAGGGGGAGGAGGTGCACTCGGTGGGCTGGAGGACATCGATGCAGGACGTCAGGTCTGTACCTCCGGTGTTTGTGAATCTATTGACCTGTTTCTCAATCATTGTCAGCCGAAACGACGGAAGCACGAAGCGGGCAACACATCGGGAGCCGAAGGATCGCGGCCAAAGAGTAGGGGTACTACTCCAGGACTGATCGCCGCTGGGAATTGGGTGAGGTCGGATTCTGAAGTCGTGAACGTATCGTACTGATCAGATTTTTAGGCCGGGCAAGCAACGATCCCACATCGCAGTGAGGCAAGGCCTGTCTACTACCCTGACTCGCGGCGCACACAGTCGGTAGCACCCGTTGCGTTCAACAACACCATCGAATTCCCTACCGTGCGTCAAATGGCCGGACAGAACAGATCTCAATTGGTTGCTCCAGTGGAGTTTGCGAATCGTTCTCGCTCTCAGTCAGTTGCACCCGTAGGTAGGCTTCCCCCGGTCGTCAACTCGCGGATACATCAGCTTGAAATACACGGCCCCGCCGTTCAGCGTGCTCAAGATGGTGTACCGCAAGTGATCTGTAGGTCCCCTTGCGCGTTGAGTAGGAGAGACACTCACCTGCATCTAGCCGAGCAGCGCGGTGGTAGCGCACTACCGGGTTTCCCTGGCGCAAGCCGCGGTCAGTCGCAGGGAGGTCGAGCTCAGGCCAGCCGCCACCACGCGAACCTACCCGGACGCGTAGACGCACACCGTGAAGATCGTAGAATCAGGGCGGACCACGGGGACCGCCCCGTGCAGCGGCAATCCAATCGACCCGAGCATGCTGTCGAACGTGTCCGTCAAGGCCCACAGGCACCTCAATACAGAGGGATGCCAATGCCAAGCATGTTAATGCTGGGTGAGATGTCCCAACCGGGGCCTCGCAGTCGTGTCGCCGGCCAGCACGACGGTGTTCGGCCATCGCAGGGCGCACCTATGCCACGTAGGGCAGGCACCGGAGGTTCGAATGCACTTGCTCAGCCGTTGCCCAGTGTTTCAGAAGAGACTTCCATGCCGGTGGTAGCGAGCTCAAAGCCAAAGCCGCGCCCGGTCAACAAACGGAAGCGGGACGCGTAGATGTTGTTCGTGGTAGTCGTATATGATTTAGCATAACCTCTTTTGATATTATGTTACGCATGCTGTGTCTTTGCGCCGGTGTCTCTGAACACAGTGTCAGTGCCAATAATATGAGTAAGCAATTCCCATCACGTGGCACATCAATTGTTGGTAACCTTGCTGGCACACGCACGCGAGGGCGTCTTCACCTCTGCAATTCAACTTCACTGAGGCAAGGCCTGTCTAGATTATGCTCTTCGTACTATTCCGCGCCTGACAATTGTACTGTAGATGTCTAACGAGATTACGAGGGATCCCCGGATCGAGCCCATCCTCGATTTCTTCGGGCCTCTGCGTACCGGATGGCTGGAGTTCGTGCAATGCCCTGATAAGAGGGCTAATATTCTGGCCGGGCTCAAGGAAAAGGCTGGTCAGTACAGTGCCTGAATACTCTGAAACTCTGACTTCATGACAATCTGGCCGGATGACAGGCAGACCACCTTTCCACGTCGCCCTGGACCATCAGTGCCCGATGTGCAGTTACTATCTTCAACAAGCTGCCAACATTAGCAAGGAAAACATATACCTGCTGTTGGTGGTGTGCTTTCTCGATGCCATGAACTTCAAGTGGGAGGCTGGTGCGCATGACCTGCTGCATACACCCGCGGATAACCAAGCTATCCCCGCGTCCGCCCCCGACGAAAACGACGGCGATGTCAATCGTGGTACTTCAACTGCACCGGATACTGGTAGTGGTATGCTCGCATGCAGATTTTGCGTGCAGAGAGGATCGTGATAAACGTATAGTATCCATATCATGTCTCGCAGAACTATGAATGATAGATTACTTTGGCTTGACAGTGGTGCTGGTGGAAACTGGGACCCTGTTATGCGTTACTGTTGATCACGTGCTGAAACCAGCAGCTCGGCTGTTAGGCATTACAGTTTCTTTTGTACAGATCGGTACAGTAATGGCACTCCTTGACGCACCCTCACTCCTTGATGCAAACAGGGATTATGCATAAATGACGAACTTTCATACCACAAGAAGAATTCAGCAGGTAGATGCATATATGTTGATTCTAGATCTGAAATATCTTCCAGATCACCTCGGTCACCCTATGAAAGGTACCTTATTAGGTGTAATGTATCCACACAATAATTGTACCTAACTAGGTCGAAATCATGGTGTGCTACGGTCGTGCATCGGTAGTTCCCAAGCGCTGTGGGTGCCAAATGGGACTCCCACTGCCCTCACGGTGCTTTTTGCTTCCTGGCCACGCGATGGTCGTCTACGCTCTCACTGATTTTAACGTGGCATCTCCACTCGTCTGTGTTCTTTCATGCAACGTAAGCGCACTTGAAGCGCGCAAAATCCAGCTCCATGCACCTTACAACCAGTCCTTGCGGCGCCGGAAGCGTTTACAGGTATGCGGCGTCTCTCAGCTTTCGATCGGACTTGGAAAGAACTGACGGGGTGCAGTAGAGGATGCACAAGTCATATCGCGATATCTTGAGGGAAATGTCGGCCTCCGTGGTACCTCCAGTGGTTTACTCGGGTCGTCGTGGTACCTCCGGAGGTGGCAGGGGGCTCTGCGTACGTATGTCTGGCTTTCATACCGACGATACGGTCCAAGTGACAGCGACATGCTCGGATTAACATGCAGCGGGCGTTAGGGTCTCTTCAGATCTTACGGGGGCACTGTGTTCACCGCAATGCCACCTGCAGAATTATCTGCGTGGCCGGACACCTCGTTCCATACATGCAGAATTATCCCAGATGTGCGTCGTATCAGTCCATTCCGGTCAGACTACGGACCCGGGGCAAAACATTCCTACATACGTACCTCCCGAGTAGGAATCACTACGAGGATGCCGGAGTACCAGTGACATACTGGATCTCCCATGTACTTCATCTGCGCATACCGGTGGAGCTACCATCTCGTGCAGTGCCGGGTTTGGTGGTGCTTCCAAACGCCATGCAGGGGTTACCAGGCCATTGTTTGCGGGAAGGGCTGGTTCTACCACGGTCTGCGCCACGACGAGAGCGGGTACTACCAAACGGAGCTAGCCCGAACATGGGTGGTAGCTCCAGCGGCGCCGTGCTCACCGATAATCCCCGTGGTAGTACCGGTCCTATCATGCAACCGACATGGTACCACCGTGGCGTGACCGGAACCACCACCAAGCGTCGGGCGGCTAGCCTGCATCCATGGTGCTACCGTGCTTTGCCGTCCGGCCTACACGGTAGCACCATGGCATGAACTGGAACCACCACCGCATGTCGGGCAGCTAACCTGCATGCATGGTGCTACCGTGCTTTGCCGTCCGGCCTACACGGTAGCACCATGGCAGGGACTGGAACCACCACCGCATGTCCGGCGCGGCGCGTAAGTTCATGGTGTTACCACTCCACCCCTGGGCCATCTGGTACCACCGCGGCAGGATGAGCCACGCATCCTGGAACTACCAGGCTCAGATCCCGCGAGGCTGCCAACCATGGTAGCACCATGCCAGAGGCTACGCAATGTCGCGACACGATGTTATGGCATGCGTACAGTCCCGGCATCACAAGCAATCATGGCGGATGGAAGATCTTACAACACATGCTCAAGACGAAGACATCCGGGTTACAACAACACATGCATAGCACAAGGTAAAACATCGTTGTATAGGTGCAGTAGTGAAGTCCAACAATCTTGCATATGGGGGGCCACTGTTGGGCCACAAGTTTCCAACCATAACACGTAACATATTACATGTTTCCGCAGCTCGGAACACCCCCATCACATGCAGTTTCTTTTGCACAGACCGGTACAGTACACTGTATGCCAAGTGGGAACGATGACACAATGCACGTGGACTTCCATGGGCGCTCGGCCTTGCCCAAGTTCAGAAAGTGTCATTTACTTACATAAGCCCAAATGTGGCTCCAATACACTTATGTAACTGACTCAAGTCTTGCACGATCACCATGAATCCAGGCACGGCAGGTTGGCAATGTGATCAATCAGATTCCAGCACTGATACTCAACACTTATGTCAGTTTTCCCACTGTTTCAAATGTCACACTGCTGCATCCATTGCAATTTAAGCGCCTGCAGTGGTGGAATCACGCTTCATCATGCTTTCATCATGCTTTGGCAGGGTTACAGCCCCGTCACTGTGACAACTCCCAGTGCAACAGCCAATACCCACCTTCGGGGGAGTCGGGACAAGTTCAGTCTGGGGATCCAGAGGGTACGTGGAGAAAGCAATACTAAAGATAGATAATAAGGGTGGAGAAGCTGATGAACATTGGAGTTGAATCCGTGATGCATCAAGGACTACTGGGATATTGAGTCGCCGGAGAACTGGAACATGTGATATCTGACTTCTCAGAGCTGTAGGTCTGACAGTTGGTTGTTGGAGATGGGTCAGAGACTGCACGTGACATAGGGGCAGCAGATCTCTCTTGGGACAGCGGTGGAGACGCTGTTGCACAAGGCAGGGAGGCAACTGAAAGATCAAGTCTGAGTTGCTCCCTGGTGCGACAGGTGTGACTATGTAGTAGCTGAATAATCAATCAACAAAGGAGCGGAAGGTCCAATGAGAGTGAAGGAAGGTCCAATGAGAGTGAAGGAGGGTCCTCAGCAACCGGCACATGACTGGTGGGAGGGCCTAGGGTTCCTGCCCCAAGGGCAGAGGTCCTAGGGGCGCTGAGGCACAGAGGAAACAGGGGAACTTCCAAAAAGGGGGGGAAGGGGGAATAAGGAAGAGCGTGGGACGACATAACCAGAATGGGAGGGCGGAAGCATAGGAAGGAATGAGCAAATGGGGACAAGAAGCAGAACTAAAAGTGGAACACTGGGGCCATGAGGCAAGTGTGGGAGGTGTGCCCTGACATTGCTTCCCCAAGGGCCTCCACCACTTGCATGGGAACCCTAGGCCCTCCCGCCAGTTATGTGTTGGTTGCGGAGGACCCTCCTTCACTCTCATTGGACCTTCCGCCCCTTTGTTGATTGATTATTCAGCTACTATATAGTCACCTGTCACACCAGGGAGCATCTCAGACTTGATCTCTCAGTTACCCCCCTGCCTTGTGCAACAGGTATGTGTATTTCCCTTTGGCCCTTCATATACATACTCAGTTGCCTCCCTGCCTTGTGCAACAGCATCTCTGCCACCATCCTGAGAGCACATGCCCTGACAAAGATGGTCTATCACAGGGTGCTTCATTAAATTGGCAAACAGCATAGTCTCCCAGACATCACGAGCACAGAAACTGTTGCACTATGATCTACAGAAGCTGAGTATATGGTACTCGCTGATTGTAATTGTCAAATGCTCTGGATAAGAATGGAGCTGGGGTACCGGTTTGACCAATAGTCCATCTGCAGTGATAACCAAGGATTGATACTTAATGCATCTAAGATGGTTACTGAACCCTGCTCCAAACACATTGATGTGCTATATCACTTTATTCATGAGCATGGAAACAAGGAGCTTGAGCTGCTCTATATTGAATATTCTGAGAGCCATACTGCCATGTTCACAAAGAACTTGGGACATGAGAAGTTCCTGAAGATCAGACAACAACTAGGTCGTGTCTTCACATAACCTCTAAGTAGCATCATGTATGGCATTGAATCCCCTAATAATTGTCCTCCTGGTAACTACAGGCAGCGCAGCAGGCGCCGTGCATGATTTCGCATTGCCACTCATATCGGTACGCTCACAATCTGCTGTATGTGCCTGCAGACACCGGGGATTGAACCCTGGACCATCTGGAAAAAGTGCATGTATTAAACCACTACACCATGGGACAATCATTACACTGAGGATTGCCTTCCCCATGGCTGCACCTAAGCACCTCATTACACTTATGTGCCTACCATCTAAGCCAGGGGGAGTGTTGAGATAGGCACTGGCACAGCCACAAGCTGTTTCAGGCATATGGGAATCATATGCCTATTTGATGCATGTGAGAATCAAATACCTATTTGATTCCAGCAAGAACCACAGACAGGACTCCATCCATTCAGACATCCTAGCATATGATTGTGATTGCATAGCCATCCATTGTAGTTATACAGAGCTGTCTATGTGTTACAATTCAAGTCACTTTACTTCTGTCCTCCACAGGCTGAGACTCGACCAGGTGAGCTTGATGTTGCCCACCACTGTGTACGGCAGCACAGCTTTCACACAGTGGGTGGCCGGGATTAGGGTGGGCCAGTTGTGCAGAAGCAGGGAAGGCCCATGGTCATCTGCAAACTTATGCCGAGTGGGAACAATGACACAATGCATGGGAACAATGACACAATGCATGGGAACGACACAATGCACGTGGCCTTCATGGGCGCCCAGCCTTGCCCAATTTTGGAAAGTGTCATTTCCTTACATAAGCCCAACGCAGGCCCCAATAGACTTACGTAACTGACTCAAGTCTCACACGATCACTGGGAATCAAATCACGGCATCTCGGCAATGTGATCAATCAGATTCCGGCACTGATACTCATCACTTATGTCAGCCTTCCCACGTCTTCAAAAGTCACGCTGCTGCGTCCATCGCAATTTAGGCGCCCGCACTGGCGGAATCACGCTTTGTCACGCTTTGGCTGGGTCACAGCCCTTGTCACTGTGACAACTCCCAGTGCAACAGCCAACTCCCACCTTCGGGGGAGTCGGGACAGAAACTACGTCAGAATGGCCAAGCTGGTCGAAAGGAAGACTCACGTGGGGGTATGGCGCGCCATGGGCGCGCCGGTCCGACTCCCCATTTGACCATTTGACCATATGACCAGGCTGGAGAGGAATACTCTCCGATCTATACTAAAGGTAGGCGGCTACCGGGAGCCCGCAAAAAGAGCATTCATGGGTGTATTTCAGGAGCTGAACCGGCCCTCATCCACTATAAAAAATGGGAGATGGACCGGTGTTGGATCTCAGCCGGTCAGATACTTCAGTAGCGTATCATTGTATGGCCGCCGTCCATCGTGGAGTGCACGGCGGTTTCCGGTTGTAGATGTGCGGATGGGTGCAACTAAGGCATTTAACGTATTATCACATCACGACAATTACAGTGCACTGGTAGTGATATATCAAGTAACAAGAACAGTCACTGATTTGATGTTGAGCGAAATCTGAGAAGAACCGTTCTGCTTGATCCACATATTCGTCGTAAACTCAACCATAGAGATAGTCTCCTTCAGGTTGCCCTCAAAGGACATGAGCGATGACAGCCTGAAGTCCGGTGAGTTCGGTTGAACCTCGGACATGTCGCGCCCGTCATAAATCGGTACTATTATACGATGATTAACATAGAGAATTAGAACACCGAACGCATGGCAGGAGACTCACTCATGTCGCCATACTCCAGGAACGTAGAACTGTTGTTCCTTTTCAGTTGAGCGAATCGAGATCCACGGCTCTTGTTGACCGGAGGAGATTCACTCCCACCAGGGCGAGTGTTGAACTCGATGGTGCCGTCATAGATTGGAAGAGTGACTGTCCCAGAGGCATTAGCATTGAATGGAGACCATGAGAATTGCTCACGCTGATTTTTGTTTCCTGGATCGTACATCTCACCGAGCAAAGCCATGAAGCGGTTGAATTCGAAAGACAGGCCTATTCCTTTAACACCACGAATGGAAAACCCTGACTGACCCATTGATCGGCCGACGTTTCCAACATATTCTTCTTGAATAGGGATGATAAGCCAAAATAGGGCGGGAGTTCCTGTTCCGATCTTGTTCACAATTTTGCCTCCTTTACCGCTGGGTTGCACATGGAACCATCGAGGGTCGCATCTTGCTGCATTGGCAAAATCTTTGGTGCCAGTCGAGTTCAAGAGACGAACCAATTGTCTGCCTGCGTGTTAGCGTAAGTGGAGAGAAAGTAGCAGGGGTAGCGCACCTCATGTCGGGTTTCCACATTTTGAGCTCACTGGGATCCACGAGGGAGGGGTTCTCTGCCGCTGACATGTGCCACCTTATGTGATCGCATGAACAACAATGTCTGGCACGGATGGATAAAGACTACCGACTTTAACGGATAAAGGTTGGTGGCGTCGTATTGAAGTAGATCATCGAGGACGTCAGTGCCTTTGAAATGTTCATAAACCTCACAGACGATGAAGGATGATGAACCCGAGCTGATGTAAACGTCCAATTTAGTTCAACGGCGACAATTTTCATGATACTTACGTTGAAGGCTTCGGTTCGTCCGATTGGTTGGCGACGGGTCCTGCACCACTTTCATCCTTACTGGCTTGAGGAACATCCACAGACCCATCGGCACTGACATCGTCAACCGATTTCAACGCTGACTCATCGCTGCAAAAGGCAGCAGTAAGTGTAAGTACAACTGCACAATGTTATCACCATACGGCACAGTATACGGCGAAAACCGCTTGGAAATCCGACGTTTCTTGACCAAAGGTTCTTGATCTTCCGTAGCATGTGCATCGTCGGTGACAGGATCTAAGCCATCTTCGCTAAGCATGGACAAATCTTCATCATCGTCTCCAATCCTGCTGGAAATCCAATCAGACCCGTTCCAAGACGTGAGGAACATTGCACCCACCTATCGGGAACATCTTCGCCTTGTTTCTCGGACGGACCTTCACCATCGAAGTCTATCTCTGAACTGGCCAAGGTACGCTTTGCATTTCCCTTGGGGAGCGACACACTTTATTGCTGTGGGTGAGCGCACACATATATATGAGAGCATTACAGACATACGGAGTGGCAGGCATGAGAGGTGAAGACGCCCGTGGAGTTTGAAATCCAGCTTGCTGAGCTACAGAACTCTTATTCCTAATATTCCACGATAAGCATGCAGGTCAAAATGTAGGAGGGGAAGAAGCATAAAAGAAAACGTACATCCAAGCCAAAAATCCAACACGGTCTTCCTCAGATAGGAGACTGCAGAGATATAAGTCCGAGGAAGTTTGGTGGCTGGAAGAACCCACCTGATAAATTGATTGACATGAATCGGTGACAGGGCTTCGTTGGCGGAAGGGCGGGCATCTGAGGTGCCCCCAGTGCTTCATGATCAAAAGTTAGTGTATGGGTCAGAAATCCTGAGGGTCATAACACACCGGTCCTGCGAAGTGACACTTGAGGATGTGGGACCGGATGCTGGTGGCGCCACTGCAGCAATAGCCGCAGTCTTGCGAGCCCCTCGTTGGTGTAGGACTTCGGATCGGCTGCGGGCTGGCGGTTTAGCGCCAGACGCATTGTCGGTGTTGGACTTCCTGCCTCGGGTGGAGCGTCTACGGCGTTGGTTAGTAATATACCAGAAATACACATGCCAAACTGCATACCGATTGCTCTGACCGCTCATTGTGTGCCAGGGATTTGAGGAAAGTGCACGCAGTCTTGCGCTGGGACCGTCTCCTTTTATGTCTTCAAACCAGGTTCTAGACCAGCTTAGGAGGTATGACAAACCCAGCGGGCCGAGGTCGCCGCAGCATGATCGCCGGCACAATCCTATGGCGAAAAGGAGTGTTAATCCAAGATTCAGCCCAGAAGGTAATGGACATTGCGTGGATCAGCGGCAGGGGATCACTCACTTTGAGGCGCCGGGTGAGCTGCATTTGTGGTCATCCGGAATTCTCTAGATCCATATTCACGCATCATGGACGTTGCCAAGGAGAGGATGCGGTCATCATGGGGAAATGAGAGCATGGAAAGCACGAATTAAACAAATCTGTTATGCATCAGGAGGCGGAAAGTGTGAAAGCAGATGATCCGTATAGGCACGTGAACAGGTTACAAGCGGTCCAAAGTGCATTGGGTGGGCCACCCTGGCTTTCCTCTGACTCCACGACGTTGCCCAAACCGCGGACTTGGAGCGGCAACAATCGGAAACATGCACAGCGACAGGGCCAGAGGATTGGCATACTTGAGATCACCTGTTCGCCTCAATCACCACTCGCGCCCTTGCCCCTCAACATTTGCCATTCTTGCCCATGACATCCCCCCTCAACTATTCGGTCTTCAACATCGCTGAGGCAGGCACGTTCATGGATTACATACTATACTCCAACAGCTGATGTCCCTCCAGCTAAACAGCTTGATCTCTGTATAGAGCTCAGCCAGTCTGATGTTCACCGCCATGGAACTTTGTTGGATATACAACAGGTACGTTTTTCACGCTACCTTCCTGTTTGGCTGCTCATTATCTTCCAGTCAATAATCGATCACGACACTTTTGTCATCACTACTGGCATCCCCTCCCGGCCACGCTTGGTTCAGTTTAATGCTGCATCCAAAGTTGGATCCATCGAAGCGTTTCATGAAGTAACATGTACTATGCTGGGCATTGCTGAGTCATGCCTTCTTCTCCCATTCAAGAATCCGTACGTCATCCACCGGCCTCTATTGTACCGATTACTTACCAGTGAATTTGCAGGACATCTGGTAGCCCAATGCTTCTGGAACAGAGTATTACCCTGACCGGGTTTGGCTCCTCTCAGTTCGAACATTCGTTGGCATCGCTACCTGTCGTGTATTCCAGTTTCGAGGAAGGCATCCCTGCAGGCAGTCTTGATCGGCTCCGGTATGAACGAGTTACGGTGGACAACAATAACTATCCAGCACTATCGGTCAGGAATCCACTTTTCACCCACAAGAATTCACCAGGCATGTCGGAGCATGCTATCGACGTACCTTTGACGGCCCTTCAGGATCCTTCGGGGCGGCTGCGCAAATTCAAAGGTGCCCACAAGCACCTACAGGACAACGAAGTGCAGTTCCTTCGCCCGTACACCAACCCTTCTACAGGAGAGAGGTGCGCTCAAGGACTCTCCGATTCCGCCATTCATTACTGACACATACTCAGGTTTATGGCACCCATGGGTCCTGGCATGATATGGCCTGGGGATATCGTGGAGGTTCTGATGTCATTCTGCGCTATGCCATACAACAAGGGGTTTCGCTTCCGACCAGTTCTCCGCACCATAACCATTGTTGATAGCCGCCTCAGATTGGTATGTACGTCACTGCATCAACGATGGGAGTCTTACGATGATATTGCACAGGCGTCTCGTTGTGCCGCTCTGATCCGTACAATCCCAGGAAGTGGGGTCCAGCTCCAGTCAAAACGCGACCGAGATGACGGAGATGATGGTCAACCTGAACGTGCAGTCAAGATTCTGGTCTCCAGCCTATCGTCTATGTCGGTGGACAAGGACTGATTACTGTTTCCATTTGTATTACGATATTATCCCCTTAATACATGTGCATCCAGATTTTTGCCCTGCATCATCCATGTTGGCGTCATCCCGCATAGTGAACTACTTCCGCCATGGCCGATCACTCCCGTTTCTTTGTCCATTGTCTATAAAAAAGGGATCCAACACAGAGTTGCACAATAGAATCACCATGACATCCAGCTTGCAACGCTCAACACGTTTGAAGTCTGTGATGCCAATTTTCCGATGACTGAATGATCTAACTTGGTAACCAGGTATGCAGCAGCAATATCCAGACGTATAAGGATTTCGTGCGTACTTTACGGCCCGCATATTCACATGCTAAATACATCTGCCCAGTGCATCTGCTGGCGGCTTGAGTACACTGGAATCCATACCTAAACATACAAGATCGTGAGTAACAGTCTCCGCATTCGTTAGCGTCAGCATCATCTAACCTAAAATATGCACAGCCTCATACAAATTCTACAAGATTACGATGGCGGTCTACTCTTTGCCAATGCAGCCACACAAGATCCTAACCACTATGGAATCCGACCCTTCCCATCCCTGTCTAGGTCACTCGGCATTGTTGCACATTACGAAGAATGGATGCCTACGTTCTTTGCCGTTGGTGCAGTGCTGAGTTCTCACTTATGCACCATAGCATGGGACTCTGGCAGCATACAGGACCCTATATCAGGAGCTCCCGTTCATGGTTTGGATGTGTTGATCTCCAATGCTGTAGCCTTGCGGGAACAGCAGTTCTTCGCTACTATTTTCTCCACAGTCGACGGTGAGCATTATCTCGGTTTCAAAATTAGTGGCACTGACACTGCGTAGTGTCTTCATATCCCACCAACACTCTCCATCTGGCTACCCGTCCAGCAGGAATATGTAATTACGAGAAAACCATCGGGTGGTCGGAACCATCAAACCCATTCTTTCGACAGGGTAATCGCGGTCGGGCAGTTATCGGAGACCGAGGGGTATATGGAGCCCTTGATTACGAGCAGCCAAGTAGGTCTGACATTGTCTTCTTGGGGCGAAGCCTGACAGGTTGTCAGCTCCAGTTTACGATGGATCCTCCCTTTCGGCGCTAGCAGGGGTTCACTCTCCTCTTCAAATTCATCATCGCCTACAGCCGTACATGCATCCCATCAAGCCTGGTGATGTAGTCCTGGTAGAGTATTCTGTGACCGCGCATTTGGTTGATAACAGATTTGCCAGGGAAAACAATATTCTGTCCGTAGTAGTACTCTGGTCTGCATAGTTCACGTTGTACGGCTGGAAAGGGTGAACAAATATATTTTAACTAAAACGTTCCCCTGGCAGTATAGCGGTACAAATTGGAAAGTTTGTCTAAGTTAACGTACGAGGGATATTTTGTCAGCATGTTCACGATGAAGCGGTCAGTGAAGCAAGTGAAAACCATGCGCTTTCCCTTCAGGACAGTAGTTGCGCAGTGAATGAGGCGGCGAGCTAGAACAAACAACACATCACCCTCCTCCAGTTTGATGCGGTAGCCGAGCTGCGGCAGGTTAAAATCCCCGCCCTCCCACCCTCCGTCCTGGTCGCTGACACAGAAAATGATGGCATACAGACGAGAGTCATCGTTCCAATCCAGATGCCAGAGCTCGCTACTCCCGATGTTACACGCGAGCGTGAAGAAAGCTCCGTCCATGTCGAGCCAGGGGGACTTCTTGAGTTCTTCCCCTAGCACTGCACGAACGTGGTCCCTGACCCTGAGTTTATGTTGAGATTAACTGACACATAAGAGAGACGGAAGACATACATTTGCTTGACGACAAACTGCGGGAAGGCATGGTATCGAAGTAAAGAGTTGATCGTCGGGGCAAAGTACTCCTGAAGGTACTCAAACATATCCTGGATAGCGGCCTTGGTCTCTTCGGATTGACAACGTGTATCCCTGCTGACACGAGGTACCGGCGAGTAGTGAGCCCAGATTCCGAGATGAAGGGCTTCGGCAATGTCGGAACGGGGATTCTCGACGTCGGGCTTGGTATGACGCTTCGGTTTTGTATCTTCGACCCTCTGGTATCGGCGACCCAGTTCGCGGCAGAAGATCTGCGGGTAGACTTTCTTGAACACGATGGCGGTCTCCATAGGGTAACCCTTCGGAGGGCGGACAATGCCAAGCTTGACGGTGAACGCAACACATATGCCTTCCGCGATGGGGAGAACGGGTAGCGGAAGCTTTGAGCCATAAATCTTCTTGAACTTTTTGACGGCGACAGCGTTCGAACGACAACCCTTGAAGAAAAGCATCGGATACTTGGCAAGGTGAATGCGCTCTAAAAGTACACGAGTTAATGTGTAATTAAGTAAAAACAGGGCTGACTTACGAGTTTTGTAAGTATCTCTCCGGATAAGCGACCGCTCGAGGGCGCCAGACACAATAAAGCGACGGTTCTTTCTCCTGCGGCCCTCTCGCAAGCGTCGCCCGTGATGCTTCCTCTTCAGTTTCAGAGCAGCTGCCCGCCACATCAACGTCAGTAGACACGACAACAGCCCATGTGTAGATCTGCACTAACACGAGAAGTCCGGCGCAGGAGCCTTGTGACGGTTGCGAACACGTTTTTTCTTGACCTTAGGCGCATCTGGTGGGATATTAAGTATTTCCTACGGAAAGAAAAGGAGCATTAAGAGCCCGTACTGGTTACAGCCATGGAAATAGATGCTTGAGAATGTGGCGAGGTGCTGGTCAAAGGAGAAGGCAATAATACGTGGCACGACGCGGAGATCGTGTCACTTCATTGCGCATCGAGAGGCCGACTGGACGAAGCCTGCTGAATTCGATCCTTGCTTTTCGTCCAATCCATCCAT
This sequence comes from Punctularia strigosozonata HHB-11173 SS5, assembly GCF_000264995.1. Lineage (NCBI taxonomy): Eukaryota > Fungi > Basidiomycota > Agaricomycetes > Corticiales > Punctulariaceae > Punctularia > Punctularia strigosozonata. The sequence continues at coordinate 1,665,412 of NW_006767441.1, read as the reverse complement.
GCCTGGTACGTGCAGCAACTACGGTTGGCCTGATGACCTACTAAACGTACAAGTCTAGGTTGCACAATCATCAAAGACCATTCGACTTAATGGCACCTATCAGAGACCCAACACATGTGTCATTTGTACGCACAAGCGCGAGAATGCCACGGCGCAAGCAAATGGTGTAAGTATGAGTGTTCACGATAGGAGACGATGGGTTGAGTCGTAGCATGCTCAGCGAATGGCACGCGCTGTTTGTGATGAGAAGAGAAGGACAATTTATTTTCGCATTTTTCATTTCTAAATATGGACTTATCATTTTCCTTTTCCCACCTTTCCTTTTCCAAAGTCACGTGACCTTCAGTGGCAGCAGTACAGCATCATTGACACTGCCCTGCACTGCCTTGCACTGCCTTGCACAGCCTTGCACAGCCCTGCACAGCCACCGGAGTTTTATTCCGCTTACTCATGAACAATGACTCGTTATTCCTTCTAACTCCTTGATTCATAATCCTGACCCACCTAAGTGGGTCGGTCTTACTCATCCTTGTGCCCTGCATGTGATTCTCTTGTACTATTCTTGGACCATGGATTTGTGTATATAAGATCCCTGTA